>NC_037337.1:75038918-75341948 GCF_002263795.3 Bos taurus | reverse complement strand
AGATGGACCTGGATTTTTGTTGCTATCAAATATTCCTGAAATGTCGAGAGCTCTGAACTTCATCACTTCCATTTAGAATGGTCTTCATTTAACAGGTGAAGTTTTTTGGTTATTAAATGCTGTCTCATTTAATCTTCAGAACAATCTATCAGACGTCTGAATGCCTGCTTTTCTTTGTTCTAATTTTTCCATACGCCATGAGAAGGGAAGTGACATGGGCTTGAGTGAGATTCAAGTCCACTTCTGTCTGACTGCAAAACAACTTCCTCAGCCTGTCTTCTCAGCAAATGTAGGGTTACTAAACAGCAAATAGATCAGTGTCTGTAAGATTACTAAGCTTCTGACCTAAAGAAAAGAAAACATTTGTTCACTGGCTTCTTCCACCGCTCAGCCCCCTCCCTAGTCTGCCTTTTTGGCATTTTCTGTATATTTCCCCATGTAATCCTCTTATTCTCTCAAGTCTAGAGATGTTAACAGCTTAGGGGGGAAAAAGTGGTTCCTATTCACCAAAAGAAGTCGGTCTAACTTCATTTCACAGATAAGAAAACTGCACTACCAAAACTTGAGCTGAACCCCAAGAACTGCAGGCAGTGTTGGAGCCAGAGTCCCCACCCCACTTTCCAACTGGGGAACATTCCCACTGGCTGACTGTTGGTAAAAGAAGAATTGAAAAGTACCCACTGTGCCTCCATCAACAAATTCTGCAAATGCCAGAAGGAAATTATGTTTTCATCATTATTATGCCCTTTGACTATAGTTATCAAACTTCAGCGTACATGGAAATCATCTTTCTAGTCACATCCACAAAAATGTACCTGAATTTCCAAGTAATTATCCTGAGTGAAAGAAGACAAAAAAAAAAAAAGTACCTATGGTATCATTTCGTTTACATACCATTCTAGAAAATGGAAACTATAGTGAAAGAAAGCAGACCAGTGGTTGCCTATGGACCACGAAGGAGGCATGGATTGCCAAGGGGCATCAGGAAACTTTTCAGGGTTGTGGTGATGGTTTAACAAAAGCTGGCTTAAAGCTCAGCTTTCAAAAACTAAGATCATGGCATGTGGTCTCATCACTTAATGTCAAATAGATGGGAAAACAATGGAAACAGTGACAGATTTTATTTTCTTGGGCTCCAAAATCACTGTGGACAGTGACTGCAGCCATGAAATTAAAAGACACTTGCTCCTTGGAGGGCTTCCCTTGTGGCTCAGCTGGTAAAGAATCTGCCTGCAATGAGAGAGACCTGGGTTCAATCCCTGGGTTGGGAAGATCCCCTGGAGAAGGGAAAGGCTATTCTGGCCTGAAGAATTCCACGTACTGTATAGTCCATGGGGTCGCAAAGAGTTGGACATGACTAAGCAACTTTCACTTTGCTCCTTACAAGAAAAGTAATGACAAATCTAGACAGTGTATTAAAAAGCAGAGACATCACTTTTCTGAAAAAGGTCCATAGAGTCAAAGCTATGTTTTTTCTAGTAGTCATGTACAGATGTGAGAGTTGGACCATAAAGAGGGCTGAGCACTGAAGAACTGATGCTTTCAAAATGTGGTGCTGGAGAAGACTCTTGAGAGTCCCTTGGAGAGCAAGGAGACCAAACCAGTCAATCCTAAAGGAAATCAACCTTGAATATTCATTGGAAGGACTGATACTGAAACTGAAGTTCCAATGCTTTGGCCACCTGATGCTAAGAACTGACTCATTAAAAAGACCCTGATGCTGGGAAAGATTGAAAGCAGGAGGAGAAGGGGATGACAGAGGATGAGATGGTTAGATGGCAACACCGACTCGATGCACATGAGTTTGAGCAAGTTCCAGGACTTGGTGATGGAGAGGTGTGCTGCATTCATGGGGTTGCAAACAGTCAGACGTGACTGAGTGAGTGAACAACAAAATGTCAAAAGCCAATAAATTTAACTTTTTAAATATGTATAGTTTATTGTATGTCAATTATACCTCAATATAGCTTTTTGTTTTTGGAAATAAGTTGCTTTATACTTATTCCCTAGACATTTTATGTGTGTGTGTATCATTTCTTTCAGGCAGGTTTTTGCTTTGGTTTTAAATGATCTATTAACAACTGACAGTGAACATTGAATACAAACATCAAAATCAATAGTTCAGTTCAGTTCAGTCACTCAGTTGTGTCCGACTCTTTGCGACCCCATGAAGTGCAGCTCACCAGGCCTCCCTGTCCATCAGCAACTCCTGGAGTTTACTCAAACTCACATCCATTGAGTTGGTGATGCCATCCAACCATCTCATCCTCTGTCGTCCCCTTCATCTCTCGCCTTCAATCTTTCCCAGCATCAGGGTCTTTTCCAATGAGTCAGCTCTTTGCATCAAGTGGCCAAAGTATTGAAGTTTCAGCTTCAACATCAGTCCTTCCAATGAACATTCAGGACTGATTTCCTTTAGGATGGACTGGTTGGAGCTCCTTGCGGTCCAAGGGACTCTCAAGTGTCTTCTCCAACACCATAGTTCAAAAGCATCAATTCTTCAGTGCTGAGCTTTCTTTATGGTCCAACTCTCACATCCATACATGACTACTGGAAAAACCATAGTCTTGACTAGATGGACCTTTGTTGGCAAAGTAATGTCTCTGCTCTTTAGTATGCTGTCTAGGTTGGTCATAAATATTATTATATGAAAAGGAAAAACAAAACCCCAATCTTGTAAATCACCACTGAGTCATAAAATCTATAGTCTTTTATCATGTTCCTGATTACAAGTCAAAATGTATATTGTAGAAATCAATGAATATGTAATGCTTACATTACATATGTTTTTCCATTTGCCTGTATTTTTAAAAATCTTTTCCATATTTCTACATAGTCCTTGAATGTGTCAATTCTAGTGGAATTCTGCTTATAATTAAATTCACATACTGTGATTTGCTTATTGATTTATACATATCTAAATATTTGGGTCATTTATTAGCAATAATACATAGTTTAGTTTTAGCAATTTTCATAAATGTATTTTCTCATTTGAATTATACCCTTGCCCTATATTATTGATATTTCAATGTAACATAGAGGAAAGGATATTGAACACAGTATCCAAAGAACTGGGCTGAGCTTTGACTTGCCACATACTGGCTGAGGATCTTCTAAAAGTCACTTAATATAGTTGGGGCATTTAGAAAATGTGAGCAATAGAAATAATTATACTTGTTCTACTAATCTCACAAGATATGGTTGAGAATCATGCAAAAATTTACAATTATGGTTATTATCCATTAATTCATTGGGCTATTTGTTCATTGGAATCTTTTATATATAGATTTGTATTCATTCCAAGCAGATTTTGAAGAAAAAGTTTCCCTGTCAAATTAATCATGAATGATTTTTCATTCTTTCAAATTCCTCTTCATCTCTATTATGCTTTTTGTGTGTGTGCAGGTGATATGGTTTGATGTAATCAAACCTGCTTACCTTGTTATTTATAATTTCCCATGTTTCAGAAAATTTAGGAAATACTTAGAAACCTACTTTTAACAGTTTTAAAGTATTTAACTCAGTAGTATATTTGGAATTTATAGTGGCATGTGGTGTGAATTGTGGGTGGAAATTAAAATCTTTAATTCTATACTAAAATTTTTTCTCAATAGCACTGAATAATTAAGAAAATTTATTTTGTGTTCTGCATGTTATAGGCACTTAATGAGAGCTAAATAAATATATATATGGGTGATAGCAAGAGAATAACTGTAAATATAGAAGTTGAAGGAAAACATTTACTGTTTCAAAGTAAGATCTCTTCATATGCAGGAGTCTCTTATTTTGTTTCTCTAATCCTGATCTTCTCTTTCCCCAAAGCATTAAAAAAAAATTAAGGTATAACTCATATACAACATTATATTAATTTTGGTATACAACATAGTGGTTAGATATTTGCATATACTGTAAATGGTCACCATAACAAGTCTAGTTAACATCTGTCAAAATACATAGTTACAAAAAAAATTTTTGTGATGAGTCCCCAAAGCATCTTGTGTGCCCATTACATATAGATTCCTTCTCCTAAAAAACCATGTTACTTTTTCACTCAAAACATATCTTTCATTGCCTACAGAATAAGCCGAAGTCCCTAATAATGAGTCCCTATCTGTGTCTCCAGTTCTGTCTCCTGTTTGTCTTTGTTAAATCTGAATTATTCACTTTTGGTCATATGTCATAAACTTTCCTATTACTGTGAATTTCCCTTTCCTAGTTCTCTCATGTAGAAAGATTTCCTCCTTCTTTCCGCTGAGGGCACCCATCAGAGGGATAAATAGAAATTGAAATCCAGATCACAATAATTTCACCAATTGATGTCCTTGCCTTGGGCCTATGACTGTCCAAAGAAGATTTCTTAATTCTCATGAAGATGACAAACTGGTTAGTGATAGCTCTAGTGAGAAGATAATTAGGATCTCAGCTGTATTTATAACCTTTTTTTTATAACAGTGAGGCAAATGCTACAGTAGAAAAAGCATATGGTGGCATTGGAAGAAGACATATGAAGGGCTCTTCACTAAGTCTTGGACAGTCAAAGAATGGCTTTTAGAGGAAAAGTTATCTAATCTAGGTTCAGAAGGAATATGCCTGGTGATATAGGAATGGGTAAAGGAAGAAAGGGCCTTCCCTGGTAGCTCAGTGGTAAAGAATCTGCTTGCCAATGCCGGAGACATGAGTTTGATCCCTGGGTTGGGAAGAGCCCCTGGAGAAGGAAATGACAATCCACTCCAGTATTTTTGGTTGGGAAATCCCGTGGATGGGGAGGCTGGTGGGCTACAGTTCATGGGGCTGCAAAAGAGCCAGACATGACTTAGCAACTAAATAATAACAAAGGAAGAAAGAGAGAGCACGGTAAGTACAAGGAACAAAAAGGAGTGTAGGAAGCAAGGAAGTATGAGGAAGTGGGTTGCAAAGGGGAATGATGAGCACTGATACTGGGGTAAGTAAGCAAGAGTCTGATAGGGAAGGATTTATAAAAACTAATTTAGGGCATTAGACTTTTAGCTGAGGACAAAGAACAATTCAGGAGTGTGATGTAAATAGATTTATGCTTTAAGAGCTTTAGCTACAGTGTAGGGTAAAGAATGAATTGGGTGGAGCTTGGGGATGGAGGCGGAAAGAAGTACAGCAGGGAGATAAATTTACATTCAGTTCAGTTCAGTCACTCAGTCGTGTCCGACTCTTTGCGACCCCATGAATCACAGCACGCCAGGCCTCCCTGTCCATCACCAACTCCCAGAGTTCACCCAGACTCACGTCCATCGAGTCAGTGATGCCATCCAGCCATCTCATCCTCTGTCGTCCCCTTCTCCTCCTGCCCCCAATCCCTCCCAGCATCAGAGTATTTTCCAATGAGTCAACTCTTCGCATGAGGTGGCCAAAGTACTGGAGTTTCAGCTTTAGCATCATTCCTTCCAAAGAAATCCCAGGGCTGATCTCCTTCAGAATGGACTGGTTGGATCTCCTTGCAGTCCAAGGGACTCTCAAGAGTCTTCTCCAACACCACAGTTCAAAAGCATCAATTCTTTGGCGTTCAGCCTTCTTCACAGTCCAACTCTCACATCCATACATGACCACAGGAAAAACCATGGCCTTGACTAGACGAACCTTTGTTGGCAAAGTAGTGTTTCTGCTTTTGAATATGCTATCTAGGTTGGTCACCACTTTCCTTCCAAGGAGTAAGCGTCTTTTAATTTCATGGCTGCAGTCACCATCTGCAGTGATTTTGGAGCCCCCAAAAATAAAGTCTGACACTGTTTCCACTGTTTCCCCACCTATTTGCCATGAAGTGATGGGACTGGATGCCATGATCTTCGTTTTCTGAATGTTGAGCTTTAAGCCAACTTTTTCAAACTCCATTTTCACTTTCATCAAGAGGCTTTTTAGTTCCTCTTCACTTTCTGCCATAAGGGTGGTGTCATCTGCATATCTGAGGTTATTGATATTTCTCCCAGCAATCTTGATTCCAGCTTGTGTTTCTTGCAGTCCAGTGTTTCTCATGATGTACTCTGCATAGAATTTAAATAAGCAGGGTGACAATATACAGCTTTGATGTACTCCTTTTCCTATTTGGAACCAGTCTGTTGTTTCATGTCCAGTTCTAACTGTTGCTTCCTGACCTGCATACGAATTTCTCAAGAGGCAGATCAGGTGGTCTGGTATTCCCATCTCTTGAAGAATTTTCCACAGTTGATTGTGATCCACACAGCCAAAGGCTTTGGCACAGTCAATAAAGCAGAAATAGATGTTTTTCTGGAACTCTCTTGCTTTTTTGATGATCCAGCGGATGTTGGCAATTTGATCTCTGGTTCCTCTGCCTTTTCTAAAACCAGCTTGAACATCAGGAAGTTCACAGTTCACATATTGCTGAAGCCTGGCTTGGAGAATTTTGAGCATTACTTTACTAGCGTGTGAGATGAGTGCAATTGTGCAGTAGTTTGAGCATTCTTTGGCATTGCCTTTCTTTGGGATTGGAATGAAAACTGATCTTTTCCAGTCCTGCGGCCACTGCTGAGTTCTCCAAATTTGCTGGCATATTGAGTGCAGCACTTTCACAGCATCATCTTTCAGGATTTGAAAGAGCTCAACTGGAATTCCATCACCTCCACTAGCTCTGTTCGTAGTGATGCTTTCTAAGGCCCACTTGACTTCACATTCCAGGATGTCTGGCTCTAGGTCAGTGATCACACCATCATGATTATCTGGGTCGTGAAGATCTTTTTTGTATAGTTCTTCTGTGTATTCTTGTCATCTCTTCTTAATATCTTCTGCTTCTGTTAGGTCCATACCATTTCTGTCCTTTATCGAGCCCATCTTTGCATGAAATGTTCCCTCAGTATCTCTACTTTTCTTGAAGAGATCTCTAGTCTTTCCCATTCTGTTGTTTTCCTCTATTTCTTTGCATTGATTGCTGAAGAAGTCTTTCTTATCTCTTCTTGCTATTCTTTGGGACTCTGCATTCAGATGCTTATGTCTTTCCTTTTCTCCTTTGCTTTTCACTTCTCTTCTTTTCACAGCTATTTGTAAGGCCTCCCCAGACAGCCATTTTGCCTTTTTGCATTTCTTTTCCATGGGGATGGTCTTGATCCCTGTCTTCTATACAATGTCATGAACCTCATTCCATAGTTCATCAGGCACTCTATCTATCAGATCTAGGCCCTTAAATCTACTTCCACAGTATAATCTAAGGGATTTGATTTAGGTCATACCTGAATGCTCTAGTGGTTTTCCCTACTTTCTTCAATTTCAGTCTGAATTTGGCAATAACGAGTTCATGGTCTGAGCCACAGTCAGCTCCTGGTCTTGTTTTTGCTGACTGCATAGAGCTTCTCCATCTTTGGCTGCAAAGAATATAATCAATCTGATTTCGGTGTTGACCATCTGGTGATGTCCATGTATAGAGTCTTCTCTTGTGTTGTTGGAAGAGGGTGTTTGTTATGACCAGTGCATTTTCTTGGCAAAACTCTATTAGGCTTTGCCCTGCTTCATTCCGTATTCCAAGGCCAAATTTGCCTGTTACTCCAGGTGTTTCTTGACTTCCTACTTTTGTGTTCCAGTCCCCTATAATGAAAAGTACATCTTTTTTGGGTGTTAGTTCTAAAAGGTCTTGTAGGTCTTCATAGAACCGTTCAACTTCAGCTTCTTCAGTGTTACTGGTTGGGGCATAGACTTGGATTACTGTGATATTGAATGGTTTGCCTTGGAAACGAACAGAGATCATTCTGTCATTTTTGAGATTGCTTCCAAGTACTGCATTTTGGACTCTTTTGTTGACCATTATGGCTATTCCATTTCTTCTGAGGTCTTCGTGCCCGCAGTAGTAGATATAATGGTCATCTGAGTTAAATTTACATTATTGTTGTGGTAATCCAAGTGGATGATGAGACCCTGAAGTACTTATCCTCATGGATACAGATTATGAATATGCTCTAGGTACATGAATTTAGGGTAACAAGAATTCTCAGTTTTGATTGCATAGGAGGAGGTCTGACCTCCAGCAGTGCCAACAGTGATGGTAAGTGGCAAATTTAAGAGACCTGTGGATGGTAGAATAAACAAAATTGCCTGTCAGAGCTAGGGATAGAGAAGAATTGAAGCTATTGACTTGACAACTGGGTGGATGGAGGTGATATACACTGGAGGGAGAGAATGACTGGGCAGGTTGCAAGATGATACATTTGTTTTGGATATGTTGATTTTGGGATCTCCATGGAATTGCCACATAAAGAGGGTCAATCAGCACATAGGTAGGCATGTCTAGAGTTACAGGAAGAGATCTGGAATTTGGAAATTTTGGAATTCAGAAATTTGTAGGTTTCAATATATTTTTATCTCTTTTATAAATATTAGTGACAAAATTTCCTGTTATCAAACACATCAGTATCTGTGAAGCAAAACATGTATATTCACAGCAAATGGGATAACAAAAGAGTACAAATAGCTTCATGACAGTTCAGGTCAGACTTTTCTGGCAAATGAGTTTGTAACAAACTTATGAAAAAGAAGTTTAGGATTTCAGAGTTTTACATTAAAAAATGGGGATACAGACTGCTTACCTGCCTTATCTCATTTAATTCTGTTTTTTCTTGTTTAATGATTTTTCTCAGCCTTTTTTTTTTTTTTTGGCTGAGAAATCAATATTTTTATTATTTTTTAAATTTAATTTTTATTTTATATTGGACTATAGTTGATTTACAATGCTATGCTAGTTTCAGGTGTATAGCATAGTGATCCAGTTATATATCTACATATATCCATTCTTTTCCAGATTCTCTTTCCATATAGGTTATTACAAAATAGTGAGTAGATTTCCCTGTGCTATACAGTACGCCCCTGTTGACTGTCTATTCCTTAAAAAAAAAAATTTTTTTTTGTTGGAGTATAGTTGATTTACAATGTTTTCTTAGTTTCAGGTGTACAGCAAAGTGAATCAGTTATACATATACATATATCCACTCTTTTTTAGATTCTTTTCTCATATAGGCAATTACAGAGTATTGACTCTATATCCCATTTAATTCTTCAATCAATTATATGAGATAGGGACTGTTATTATTCTCTTTTTACTAATAAAGAAACTCAAACACACATAGGTTAATTAAAATGCTGAGGTCACACAATAATATTCAAAACCAGGCAGTCTAAGGCAGGAGAACGTTTTGAATAGACAGGAGTTGGAACAGGGTCAACCATCATAGGCAGGTAAAGTGAAATTAAGAATGAAATTGCCTCACTGGATTTGGCAATTAAAAAATCTGAACAGAACAGTGAGTAAAGAAAGCATTCTTAAAGCATATTGATGTTGAAGAGAGAGGAATGAGGCTGCTGCTGCTAAGTCGCTTCAGTTGTGTCCAACTCTGTGTGACCCCATAGACGGCAGCCCACCAGGCTCTCCCATCCCTGGGATTCTCCAGGCAAGAACACTGGAGTGGGTTGTCATTTTCTGCTCCGATGCATGAAAGTGAAAAGTGAAAGTGAAGTCGCTCAGGTGTGTCCAACTCGGTGCGCCCCCATGGACTGCAGCCTACCAGGCTCCTCTGTCCATGGGATTTTCCAGGCAAGAGTACTGGAGTGGGGTGCCATTGCCTTCTCCTAAGAGGAATGAGGGGGCAGCTACGAAAGTGAAGTTCTTCCAGAGGCATGAGTGAATAGGATCCAGAGTGCTAGTGGAGGGATGGTGAGGGGAATTGCTTTCTGCTCACTATGAAGAAAGAAGATAAAGGAAAGACAGCCAAAGCAGGAAGTCTAAGGGTTGACAACATAACCTGTTCTCTGTGGCTCATCTTCTGAGATGGAGAGGTAAGAGGGTACCTCTGAGGTGTGGAAAGAGAGAAGCAGCTTTGGAAAGCTACTGTAGAGAATGGAAGGGTCAGTTGACTAGGGATGTGTAGAAGGCATCCCTAGATGCCTAATATATTCAGTGGAGAGGCAAATTGATTATGGAGACCTTGAGTTTCTGGTGCCTCAATCTTGGAGCTTCTGTGATTCTTTCCTGAGAAGCTCAGCAGCTACAAGTATAGAGAAACTCATAGTTGGATATATTAGTGTGGAGTCTTTGCTGGGTGGTTGTACCATAGGTCTGATCTTTGAGAATTGAGGCTGCTGCTGCTGCTGCTGCATTGCTTCAGTCATGTCTGACTCTGTGCGATCCCATAGATGGCAGCCTACCAAGCTCCCCCATCCCTGGGATTTTCCAGGCAAGAGTACTGGAGTGGGTTGCCATTTCCTTCTCCAATGCATGAAAGTGAAAAGTGAAAGTGAAGTTGCTCAGTCGTGTCCGACTCTCAGCCACCCCATGGACTGCAGCCTACCAGGCTCCTCCATCCCTGGGATTTTCCAGGCAAGAGTACTGGAGTGGGGTGCCATTGCCTTCTCCAGGGGGAAGGGATAATTCCATGGTAGATTCTCAGTAGCTGCCTATTTTACACATAGTAGACTTAAAAGCAGCAGCAGCAGCAGTGTATATATTGGAGAAGGCAATGGCACCCCACTCCAGTACTCTTGCCTGGAAAATTCCACGGATGGAGGAGCCTGGAAGGCTGCAGTCCATGGGGTTGCTGAGGGTCAGACATGACTAAGCAACTTCACTTTCACTTTTTGCTTTCATGCATTGGAGAAGGAAATGGCAATCCACTCCAGTGTCTTGCCTGGAAAATCCCAGGGACGGAGGAGCCTGGTGGGCTGCCGTCTATGGGGTCGCACAGAGTTGGACACGACCGAAGTGACTTAGCAGCAGCAGTGTGTGTGTGTATATATATATATCCGTTCCAGTCTCCCAATTTATCTCCTGCCCCTTTGGTGTCCATACGTTTGTTCTCAACATTTGTATCTCTATTTCTGCTTTGTAAATAGGTTCATCATACGATTTTTCTAGATTCCACATATGTGTTCATATGCAATATTTATCTCTTTCTGACATTTCATCCAGTATGACAGTCTCTAGATCCATCCATATTTCTTCAAATTACACTATTTTGTTCCTTTTTATGGTTGAAACCATAGTTGATTGTATATGTACCACATCTTCTTTATCCATTCCTCTGTTGATGGACATTTAAGATGTTTCCATGTAGGACAATGGCTCTTGACTTTGCTGCACATTAAATCACCTCGGGAACTTAAGAAACTACTGATGTATGAGTCTCACACTCAGAGATTCTGATGTACTTGGTCTGGGGGCTGTGGCCAGGACATTGGGATTTTTATAAGCTCCCCAGGTGATTCTAGTGTACAGTCAGGGAATTATTGTTCCCCTAATTTGCTGTAGCTAAAGCAAGGTCGGGAGAAGGCAATGGCAACCCACTCCAGTACTCTTGCCTGGAAAATCCCATGGACAGAGGAGCCTGGTAGGCTGCAGTCCATGGGGTCGTGAAGAGTCGGACACTACTGAGCGACTTCCCTTTCACTTTTCACTTTCCTACATTGGAGACGGAAATGGCAACCCACTCCAGTGTTCTTGCCTGGAAAATCCCAGGGATGGGGGAGCCTGGTGGGCTGCCGTCTATGGGGTCGCACAGAGTTGGACACGACTGAAGCAACTTAGCAGCAGCAAAGCAAGTTCACAATCCATATCAGTTAGGGTAGATCAGGGTATGGTACAGTGAGGAACAGTGCCAGAATCTCAGTGTCTTAACAGAAGCTTATTTCCTGCTTATATAATGTCTACCACAGGTCTAGGTAATCCTTCCTGTAGCTGTTCTTGTGTTGCTTGGCATTCCACAGTCACTGAAACAGAGGAAGAGGAGCATCAAACACTGGATTCTGACTCTTATCTGCTTTCACCAGGAAGTAATAAACATTGCCTCTATTCACAGTTCATTGACCAGAACTATTAATAGTTTATGGCCATAATTAATTTCAAGGAAGTGGAGAAGGTGCTTGGTTATTGGTGAGCATAAATAATGACCACCACCTAGAGCTATTATTGTAGATGAAAATAGAAAGGGATGAAAAGGCTTATTGACAAACATTTATATGGTCCTTGTTACATGCCAGATATTATTTTAATAGCTATCAAATAGGATCTCATTTCATCCTCGTAACAGCACTCTTAAGTAGAATTTCAAATTTCCATTCTTACAGCAGGGGAAATTGAGGCTGAATATTCTGCTTTCTCTTAGATTCTGGGGTGGGAGGGAGAAAGACAAAGGTTATAAGTTTAAGTGTGGGACTTTGTGCAAGCAAGGGAATCAAATAATAATTTGGATATTTTATTGCTAGAGCAGAGGTTGGGCTCTAGGTGAGGTGGAGAGTGAGATTTGGAAAATGGATTGGGAAACTGGAAATGGTTTGAGCTGATACTGCAGCTAATGTCACCAATCCTGGAGGCCAGGATGGAGAGCAACTTCTGGCTTTCTGTTTTCTTCTTTCCTCCCATTTCTCCATCAGAACCACCCATTTAACATCTACAGGTTGCATCTTATACCTCTGTCCAGAAACAGAGAGCAGGGATAGAGAGAAAAACCATCCCCAGAGAGAGTAGTGGGTGGGCCATTTTCAAATAAAAGATCAAACAGTGTTAGACTGGACCTATTTTTAACACATTTCTGAGAGTTTACACATAATTATAGCTACTGTCAAATAAACTATATTGTAAATCCTCAAAGGAGGGATAAAAGAATCCTTCAGCAAACCTATAGTAATTACAAACCATTGCTTCCTAATATATCATTTTCTAACTCTTTGCTCTTGTACTGGTTGCTGTTAAACTGGAAAGTGAAGTTGCTCAGTCGTGTCTGACTTTTTGTGACCTCATGGACTGTAGCCTACCAGGCTCCTCTGTCCATGGGGCTTTCCGGCAAGAGTTCTGCAGTGGTTTGCCATTTCCTTCTCCAGGGGATCTTCCCATCCCAGGGATCAAACCCAGGTCTCCCACATTGTAGGCAGACATACACCTGCAGCTCAGCTAGCTTTCCCTTCCTTTCATAGCTGTGACTTTGGAGTTGGTGAACACCTCTGGGTATTGGAACTCTTGGCTCTCACAGACAACACCACTCTAATTGCAGTACCCCAAGACAGAAGGAAAGGACAATGATTCTGCTCTAAAATGTAATCTTTGCAGTGAAATGCCCTTTGTGTGACATTGAAAGCTTGCTGATTCCTGTCTGTCTCACCTGTATATCCTGTGGCTTGGTTACAACATATGGACTCTGTCTGAAAACCACTTTTAAAATGCTGTACCGGCACCTGCTGCAATCTGCCAGCACATTCCTTCCAGCCAGTCAGTCCATACGCTGCCAGTTCTGCTCTGTTTTCCTTAATTCTATGTTGATTAGGAGCTGTTGCAAGTGATTATCAGGGGTTTCTCTTCTCTGCAGTTCTGCAAAACCAGCGATGGCAGTAGAGATCATCAGATGTTGCTGATCATTACCACGCTATACCAACATCAGGTTTTTTCTATTATTTACAAGGAGCTCTCACTACAGGTTTAGAAGGCTCGATTCTAGTCACAATGTAGCCTCTAAAGCACTGTGGCATCTTTGATTAGGCACCTTATCTCTCCAAGCCTTGCTTTCCTCTTCTGTAAATTGAAAATTTAAACTAAAGGATTAAGAAAAGTGTGTAAACCAAGGATTTGACAGTTTCTAATGATCAGTTTTTTTTGCAATAATCAAAATAATTGCAAAGTTATAATGCTATGATATTATGAAGGACAAAGAAAAAAGGATGTCATTTTAATTAAATCTGCAGCTGGAAATAAATGGGGAAATTCTACCAGTAATTGTGTGACTGTGTCTTAATGGAGTCCAAAAGAGTTTCCTCTTTGGGAAGTGTGAGCTAATACACCCACAGAGGAGTGATTAGGAACAGGGATATTTATACTAGATGGGAAATGCTGGCAAGCTGAGATTTTATATCAATACCCAGAAGCAAGATGTGGGCAGCTGATGATGTGCAAAAGAACATGTAGATTTGAGATATTTCCTGTAAATGGTGATGATAGATTTATCATATGTTAGAAGCCTAGGATTGCAATCTATGAAATATATTGATATTATGCATGTATTTTATAGATATTTATATATTTTCTATTATATATGTGAAATTAGCCTGCTTATTAATACCACAGTACCTAAGACTGTGAATGGCTGATTAGTCGTGGTCTGTACAGTAGCCTAGTAGCCATAAGCAGAGGTCACAGAAGAATCACCAGAAGAGGGGCAAAATCCAATTGTCTGTCTAAGCTCAGATTTCCAGTTCCTCTTCTGCTTATACAGACTTCCTTGATGGCTCAGACAGGAAAGAATCTGCCTGCAGTGCAGGATACCTGGGTTCAACCCCAGGGTTGGGAAGATCCCCTGGAGAAGGCAATGGATACCGACTCCAGTATTCTTGTCTAGAGAATTCCATGGAGCCTGGAGGGCTACAGTCTATGGGGTCCCAAAGAGTTGGACACAACTGAGAGATTTTGACTTTCATTTTCCTCTTAAATTACACACAGTAAACTTCAGAAAGAGAGCTGTAACCTCAGCCACATCTCTGACTCATGTCCTGGCAGGCTAATCACCAGGATCCAATCTGAACTTGAGCTCCTTGTTATTTAACTAAAGACACTCCAATGCATTTATACTAAAAAAACACCCCTATGCATTTATAAGACATTCTAGTTGTAGGGAAATGAACTGGCACCACCAGGAGTGCTTGGGGTAGAAATCAAGGCTGCCTGCCAGTGTACTAAGTTGCTTCAGTCATGTCTGACTCTTTGAGATCCTATGGACTGTAGCCCGCCAGGCTCCTCTGTCCATGGGATTCTTGAGGCAAGAATCCTGGAGTGGGTTGCCATGCCTTCTTCTAGGGGATCTTTCTGACCCAGAGATAGAACCTGTGTCTCCTGTGGTTCTTGCATTGCATGCAGATTCTTTACTGCTGAGCCACCAGAGGAAACCCAGAAAGCAAGGCTGCTGCTGCTGCTGCTAAGTCGCTTCAGTCGTGTCAGACTCTGTGCGACTCCATAGACGGCAGCCCAGCAGGCTCCCCTGTCCCTGGGATTCTCCAGGCAAGAACACTGGAGTGGGTTGCCATTTCCTTCTCCAATGCATGAAAGTAAAAAGTGAAAGTGAAGTCGCTCAGTCATGTCTGACTCTTAGCGACCCCATGGACTTCAGCCTACCAGGCTCCTCTGTCCATGGGATTTTCCAGGCAAGAGTACTGGAGTGGGTTGCCATTGCCTTCTCCCAAAAGCAAGGCTAGGCTAGTGTTATTCCAAGTCTCTTGATTTTGTGTGGAAAGAATCCTAGCAGAGCAAACTGCTTCTTACAGCGCATCAACCTTCTGGGTTTGATCAGTCACCCAATCTCTGGAGGAACCAGTGGAAATTTCAGAAAAGAGGGAGAAAATGATCCTAAACTAAAGCCTGGATATTGGCTGTGCATTTATGTGTCTCTTGGCTACAGGCTAGCTTCCCTCCAGGCTCAGAGAGTAAAGAGTCCTCCTGCAGTGAGGGAGACCCGGGTTCAATCCCTGGGTCAGGAAGATCCCCTGGAGAAGGAAATGGCAACCCACTCTGGTACTCTTGCCTGGAAAATCCCATGGATGGAGGAGCCTGGTAGGCCACAGTCCATGGGGTCGCAAAGAGTCGGACACGACTGAAGGACTTCACTTCACCCACTTTGGCTACAGGCTATGGCCCTTACACAGACTGCTCTGGAGAGGGGGACAGTAACTTGAGCGCACTTGGTAATCTAGGGGTCTCCAAAGGAAGTCCAGACACCATCCCCGCTTCCCTATTCCCCTGCCCAGAGTAGGGGCAGAGCAGAGGTTATTTCTTCTGACCCCTTCCAGGGAGAATCCTACTGCTTCTGAGCAGCCCAGTTTGATCGTTTCTAGCAAGGGTTATCTAGCACAGGTCCCAGCAAAGGGGACGCCCCCATCCAACTCTCCTTTAGCCTTCCTACTTTATGCTTTGCCTCGCCACTAACCTCTGACCCGGTGGGAGCGCACTTTCTGTCCTCACTCCTCTTCCCTGTTTATGCAGTCGTCCTTTCTAGACAGGCCCGGGCGAAGCCTCCGGAGCGAAAGCCTTAGATCAGTTATTCTTAAACTTGAGCAAGAAGAATATTTATCCGGAGCGCTTCTTAAAGCATTGTTAGCCCCAGCTCCCAGAGTTCCTGGTTTCCGAACTCTGGGGTAGAGCCGAATAATTTGCATTTTAAACAAGTTCTTAGGAGGTGCTTCCAGTCCGGGACCACTTAGAACCACGGCCTTAGATAAAAGGAGGTATCCTTGCCGTCATGAGCTCCCTCATTTCTTTTCCTCTGTTGCCCCAGTCCCTTCACACTTAGGCTATTTTCCCTTCTCCGTCACAGACTCTGGCTTGTGGGCTCTGTTTTTAACGGTTCCCCTCCTGTCGCTGGTTCCGAGCTTTGTAGGAAACGATTCCCGCTCGCAGTCTCCGGTCCTGGGCAGCTTTGCGCCCACCGCCTTCACGGTTTTTCCACTGCAAATGCTGCTCGCTGCACTCTCCTTCTCTTGGAGGGTGAATTAGTCACCCTCTTCCCCTACTCGTTTCATTAAGTGCAACCTTTCCCGCAACTTAGCGGCGGCGGGGCTCGCCGCTCGCCTCTGCGCTCCGCAGCCCTGGGAAGCATCCCAGTGCAGTCGCAGCGCCCCACCGAGCGCCAGACCTAGCCTGGGGTGCAGGGGCCATTTCCGAACCCCTCCACCACCCCCCCTCACCCCCCAGCTCTGCGCTCGGACCTTATGTGGCTCTGGCTCCAAGGCGTGGGCTAGGGCGGGTGCAGAGAGCTCCTCTGTTAAGCTTCGGGAGCCCAAGCCCAGAGGGGGGCAGTAGCAGCGTCAGGTGGCTTCTCTGCGTCCCCGCGCGCCGCCCAGTCAGTCCCCTTTCCGCTCTCAGCCTGGGCTGGAGCGGGAGATGATCAACACCTCCGCCCCGGCAGCCGCGTTCCCGGGTGCAGTAGGGACTCTGGACCTTGGCAGGAGAAACGGAGATGTGACCCCCTCTGACTGCCTATTGCTCTCTTTGGCATCCTGCCTGCCTCTCCCCACTTTCTCGCCCTCTTCAGGGACCCATTGGACAGCGAGCGTTAGCCTCGATCTCCGGGAAGAGAAAAGCGGCCACCGGGCGCGCAGCCGGGCAGAAGTTGGGCTCAGCCGGGCAACCCTGAACCAGCCGCGCCAGAGGGGTGGATGAGGGAAGGGAGAGAGGAAGGGGCAGTAGAGAGGGCTTTGAGTAGGCTTTTCCTGCTTCCTCGGCCCCGATGGTCGGGGCAGGGGGAGAAATGCTGATCCCGCGCCTAGGTGACCGCCGCCGCGACAACAGCCTCAGCGGCAGCTTCAGCATCAGCACCGGCGGGACAGCGACAGCGGGGGCGGCGCAGGCGCATTGTGCCCCGCGGAGCCTGCAGTTCCCGAGCCCCGTGCGCGGCACCGCCACAGTCTGGGCAGCGGCGGCCGGGGGAGTGCTACTACCATGAACTGCCTGGTCCTTCTCCCCAGAGCTGCTCATCCGGGTCGGGCTGGAGACACAGTCAGGGGACCCCGCCGCCGCCGCCGCGCCCCCTCTTCTTTCGGCTCGATCTTCTCTTCCACCTTTTCCTCTTCTTGCTCCACCTTCTCCTCCTGCAACCCCCCCTCCCCCGCCGCGGATCCTGGCCGCTGCTCTTTAGACCCAGGATGCCGGGGGGCAAGAGAGGGCTGGTGGCACCGCAGAACACGTTTCTGGAAAACATCGTCAGGCGCTCCAGTGGTAAGAAGAGTTACAGTCAGAACACCCCTCCACCTGCATCCTGCCCACCCACGCCCCCATCCACCTCATCTCATCCCTCTCCCAAGGGGGGGGAGGGGGATACGGACGGCCCTTTCCAATGGCTTCAGTTACCAGGTGGACCTGATGTGAGGTGGGGGTGGGAACGAGGTGGCAGAAAGAAAGTTTGTTGCAGCCCCTCCCCAAGACTTACTCACCCCCCTCCCACCTGTCCAGAGCCGGGAGCAGAGGAAGTCGAAGGGGAGTAGCGGGTAGGGAGGAGGTACAGCTGGAGAACAGAGTTGAGTTTGTTGAGGGATGTCTTTCTTGTTCATCTTTCCACCACATTTTTTTTTTTTTTTAAATCAAGTAGACTGCAGAGACTGATCAAATTTTTAATCTCGGTGGAAGGGCTTCCCTTAAGTTGGGAATGGCTGTGAAAGTGGCTCCTTAAGATTTAAGTCTCTGGAATGGCTTTCAGGCCCAATGGGCACCGTTCAAAGGAGCCTAGTGTTTGGGAGCCTAGTGCTTGGAATTGAACCTAAGAAAGAGGCTGTTCTGGAAAAAGGGAAAGGCTATTATATTGGTCAAATTTGAAGTTTCTTTTTTCTGAGGCATTGGTCTGTGTTGATCTATATGATATATTTGATTTGACTTAAACAGGAGAAATATAGAGGGAACACAATAGCTACTGTGCTTTTAAAGTAACTAAAGAAACAATTTTAAAAATGCCGTCCTGCCTTGCTACTGAGGCTAGGGTTTTCTTGCCTTAAAGTGACTTTAAATTTCTGTCCATTTCTGCCTTCATTTCCTCTAAGATATCTGAATGGGGATGGTTATATATTTCACCTTTTAGGACCTTGTAAACTTTGCATTTTACTGAAATATACATCTTCGACTTGTTTTCAAATCTTTTATATAATTTTTAATTTTACAAGCAAGATATGTAAAATATGTTTTAAAGTTGTCCTTTTTTCCTTTGGAAGCCAGTTATTTTATTTTGAGATCCTTTGCTTGGAGAATTATAAGAAAGACATTTCTGCATATTAATTACAGTAGATCTTGGACTAAAGCAATGGAAATGCTCTATGCAGTTCCATAATCATTGTTTAATCATTCATTCATTCAATTAAACAATATTTATTTGGATGCCTTATACAAGAGACACTCTGTGGAATCCTTTGGATAAGAAATGATTAAGACACTTGTGCTTTCAAAAAGCTCCCTGCTTAGTGGGCAAGACAGAGAGAGGCACAATTGTGCTTTTCCTGAATTGATAGATTAAGTTGTTAATTCTTAGGATATAATCTCTTCTAAAACTAGGTTTGCAAATATTTCCCTTGATTTTGGGACTGTAATGTAAGTGTCCCAAGGTACTTTTCATCAATCTCTGACATGGTATTAGGCTTTAATTTGTGACTTTTGACTTTATTTCTTCCTATTTTATCAATGCCTGTTTCAAGTCTTGAACTGACCTTTTGGGGTTGGAAAAAATGGCTAATAGGCCTGGTCTAGTTTTAAAAAATAACTATAATATTTTTAGCCATTCCAGTGTGATTTTGAGTGTGTGTTTGATTTTTTATGATAATATAAAATATGAACTCATTATGGTAGACAATTTGTATGTTTATACATTATTTCCTATATTAATATTGTATAGAAACCTGGAGTACAAAGAGATATTACTATTAAAACAACCAGTTTGGGAAATTTAAAGTTTATTGGAATTAGCTATTTAAGATATAGCTTTTAAGATAGAGCCCGTTTTTTTCAGCTTTCTCATCCTCTTGGGTTATTTCAACTCCATGCAATTTGGTCTGCAAGAGGACTTTTAAGAGAAGGCCTTAAAATTTTTTGGAGGGTTCTCTATTGCTCTGCATGGTAACTAGAAAGTAGATGAGAATTGACTGAAGTTTACTCTTATAGCATCTTTGGATGAAACTTCTTATACAGACTGAAACTATGAGCCAGTTTGCAGAATATCTTTTATTTTTGATATACCATGAAATTATGACTTACTTTATGTGGCTTAGAAATAGCTGCTTCTATTGCCTCCATTTTAAATCCACTATCCAAATTAATGAACGTTTTATCTTTTTTACACTTCATGTTATAATTGCTTCACTGGCTTAATGTTTCTTTCCATGGATAGCAGCTAGTACAAATGAAAATTCATCTGTTTTTGCATTTTAAATATCACCTCTAATTGCATGTGGCTAACTTACAATACAGCTACTCAAAACCTCTCAGCTTTGTTTGAAATGTGTTAGATATTTGAGGTAAGTATATGTTCTTGTGTATGTAATCAGTACTGAAATGTCTCAATGCCACTTACATAGGAAGTACCTCAGAAATTGAGAATTACAGTGTTAAATTTTGTGGGAATATCCCACAGTTGTCGTCATTTGTATATGATTTGGCAGAGAAATAAAAAAATTCATTCTGAGAAATTGTTTAATTGAGATTAACAGAAAATACCCATCAGGGTTCTCACAGATGGATTGAGTTTGTCACAGTAAAGATTTCATTATTCAATAACTTAACAACGTTGAAAGTGATGTATTTGCAGAGCTTTAGTGGAAAAAAAGGGAAGTGGTACTCCCAATATATTTAAGAATTGAAGAAAGATGGTTTGGGATTGGCTATTTACCTGTCCTCCATGAAATTCTTCTTTTTCTGACACAACCTCATTTTCTTCTTGTGAAAAGATCAGATCTTTTAGTGAGAATCAGATGGAGTACAAACATATGTAGAGCTGCACACAGATAAAATACAGACAGGTATCCACTCAGACACCAAGACAGATGCAGAGGAAATACATTCTTTCACACACTCAGTGGGCAAAAGAGAGATGTAAAAAGTAGCAGAATACAGAGAGGGAGGGAACAAGAAGTAGGGGAGAGAGAAAAGGAGGGATACAAGCTTTTATTTATTAGGCTATCACTAATGAGCTGAAATCTCAGTCAATTAGAAATCCATCAGAATACTTCTTGATGAAGAACAAAAGAGCAAGAAGTGTGATATATTTGGGTATAGTTTTTAAACATGAGGATTTCCTAATAGAGTTCCAAACTCCTCAGTTGCAATTTTCCAGAATAATGGTGCTGTATTCTTTGCCCTAGAGTGGCACTATGGCCTATTTGCTGTTATTTTACGCTTCATGAGATTGGATTTTTATTTTCCTTATTTAGTTGACTCAGTCTGTTATGGGAAAGCATTTCAAATTGTTATTGGTGATTCAAAGTCTATAAAATAAATAATGAGGGCCATTGAGTAGGATGGATACAAACATACTATATAGCCAAATACCCAAATGGTACAAGTAGGAAATTCCTCTTTTAAAATAAAAGATAAGATCATTTTTAGACAAATAAAAGGAATTACAATCATTACGTGTGATTCTAATAGGCAGAGAGTGCACATTATTTACTCCAAGAAGTTGTAAAGGTCAAGAGCATAAATGCAATAGCAAGATTTAGATACATTTTTGGCTAGTAAAATCAAAGTATGTAGTTAGGAAGAGAAAGTTTAGGAACTATGTGGCGAGTTCATTACAGACATGCAATGTCTCATAGAAGGCTTCCATCCAAAGTGCTTACTGACTGAATCTGTGTCTGAAACATTATTAGGTTAGCTTTCCTTATTTAAATTTCAGTATTTTTGTAAGCTCTTCATCCATATGTTTTGGGCTGTAGGGAGCAGTACACTTATGGGTAGAGGGTAGGTACCTGAAAGAAAGTAGCAGTTTTTTAAAGACTTTTAGGTAGAACTTTAGATTTAAACAAAACAAAATATTTCCAAGGCCTTCAATGTGATTACTGCTTTGGGCAGTACATTTTTGTGTATATGTTGGCTTTGATTCCTTAGCAAATAGGCAGACATTGTTAGTTTGAGTGACAGTAACTAGTTGCCATTTTGAAATTTTTAACTATAAAAATAATTTCTTTTAAATTAGAATATAGCTATTGTTCTTTAATATTTTAGACATTAGGAAAAACTAGAAGTGTTTTCTTTTTAGAGAAAAAAAAGGGGCTCAGGAAAGAAGAAAACAGAAAAAGCAGTATTTTATGAACTGTTTAACCTTCAAGAGAAGCAACTCAGTATACTGTTTTCCATTTTACTTGAAATACCTCCCCAAGTACTTTCTTTGCTCTTACCAATAGGAAAATCTAAAATAATTTTTGTGCTATAGTTAATATTTGTAAAAACTGAGATCTTAAATGAGATCCTATAGGAGAGGAAGTAGAAAACTAGTGATTTAAAAACAAACAAAAAAAGACATAATGATTCATAAGTATCATCCAATTTAAAAAAATGATGAAGGACAAATTTTTTTTTTGGTATAGAGTACTTGATATTTTTTCTTGAAAGATCTAAAACATTCTTCAGGGGATATTGATAAAACCACTTAGAATTTCTGAAGCTTTGGTTTATCCAAGTCTTATGATGTATCAGTTCTACTTTTAAAATATCACAGAGGTTGAAATTACACTGACCACTTCCTAAATTATATTTATGAGTAAGCCAGAGGATTGTCCCATTCTTCAGAGTCCACATTGCCTTATATAACAGATGCAGTACTTTGTTGACTAGGGAGTTGCTTATCCCAGGACATCCTTGTGTTCACTAGAAACTGCTCTGTTTGTCTGTCTTTTGCTTGATTCCAGAAGTAGTTCAGTTCAGTTCAGTCGCTCAGTTGTGTCCAACCCTTTGCGACCCCATGGACTGCAGAGGTAGAAATCCACACGCTTGGCCGTCTGTCAACTGCCCTATGAAACTGGAGCCTATTATACAGAGTGAAGTAAGCCAGAAGGAAAAACATAAATACAGTATACTAACGCATATATATGGAATTTAGAAAGATGGTAACAATAACCCGGTGTACGAGACAGCAAAAGAGACACTGATGTATAGAACAGTCTTATGGACTCTGTGGGAGAGGGAGAGGGTGGGAAGATTTGGGAGAATGGCATTGAAACATGTAAAATATCATGTAAGAAACGAGTTGCCAGTCCAGCTTCGATGCACGATACTGGATACTTGGGGCTAGTGCACTGGGACGACCCAGAGGGATGGTATGGGGAGGGAGGAGGGAGGAGGGTTCAGGATGGGGAACACATGTATACCTGTGGCGGATTCATTTTGATATTTGGCAAAACTAATACAATTATGTAAAGTTTAAAAATAAAATACAATTAGGAAAAAAAAAGAAAAAAAAAAAAAAGAAACCTATAGCACAGTATTTTATAGAGTAGAAGGGAGTAGCTATGATTTTTTTGACAGTGACTGAGTAAATTTCTGTAAAGGAGTCTTTTAGTTTAGTTAATATTTATCTTTTGCTTTCATTGTTAATAACAGCTGCTTGCTAGCATGGAGGAACAATGCTTCCACATTCTCCAGCCTTTAGTCTAGGAAAAGGTTGCACTGTCTTGTAGTTAAGATTCACCACAAGAGGGCACTATAGGTTCTGCCACAGGTAAACTAATTTATATCTGTTTCTCTTTTCTGTCCTTTTCCTCAAGTTTGGGGGTTAAAACTCAATGAAGTTAGCTGTCACTCTTGGCAGAAAATATCTAAAATAGAAGACCCATAAGAAAGTGAAATGAAGAAAGGAATTGCAATCTTATATTAGTTGATGATAACCAACATTTTCTGACTGACTGAATGTGATATTAGTAAAAACAGTTTATGGAAACAAATTCAAATTTTAGATTAGTATAACATTCGCTTTAGCAGATGAACAAAATGTTATTGTAACCATCTCAATGTGGTGATAGTATATATAAAATATGAAGTTTTGCAGAATAATTATGTATAAATAATGTTCACATTAGAAGGATGAATACATATTTTCTGTTTCAACAAAAAATTTCCTCATCAGATGTCTTAATATAATTTTGATTAAGTTTGATCAAGTAGAATCAGTTCATGATAATGCTTTGATTTTATTAAAAGATAGTTTACAGATTTACAGATACTTACCTAGGATGTTACATGATTCTAGTAGTTCAATGTTATACAAACTTTAAAAATGAAATACAGAGCTAAAATAAATATTCTTCAAAGTTTTCCAAACTTATTAAACTCTCAAAAAATATGATTGGAGGTATAGTACTCCTTTAAGAGGTTTTATTTCTTATCCGTCATCAAGTTTGAATCTTGGTTTTAGGGATTTTTTTTTCTTTTTGGTAGGGTTAGAAACCATATTTTGAGAGATGCTCTGAAATGTCCTAAACAAAATCAAGTTTTAGTGGGAAAAATTAAAATGTGTCATACAGTACTTTTGTGAATAACATAGATACAGTGTGATCGGAGAAGGCAATGGCACCCCACTCCAGTACTCCTGCCTGGAAAATCCCATGGACGGAGGAGCCTGGTGGGCTGTAGTCCATGGGGTCGCTAGGAGTCGGACACGACTGAGCGACTTCACTTTGACTTTTCACTTTCATGCATTGGAGAAGGAAATGGCAACCCACTCCAGCGTTCTTGCCTAGAGAATCCCAGGGATGGGGGAGCCTGGTGGGCTGCCGTCTATGGGGTTGCACAGAGTCAGACACGACTGAAGCGACAGCAGCAGCAGCAGCAGTGTGAAAACAAATAAACCTGAATAACAAATCACAAAACCAGTGGTAATTATTGTGGAAATTGAGGTCAAAGAAAGTAGTCTTTATGTGTTGTAAGAAATGGACATTTGTAAAATATTTTTCTTTACTAATAGAATTTTAAAAAATCCAGTCTCATGTTCTTGCCACACACACAATAAAGCAGAATAGTAACTATGTGAAACGATGGACATGTTGATTAGCTTGATTGTATACGATATGAAATCATCAAGTTATATACTTTAAATATATACAATTTTTATTTGTCAGTTATACCTCAGCAAGCCTGAAAAAACATCCTCAGTGTATTTCACTAAATATGCTAGCTTAATAATGTAGGATATAACTCCTTTTCATCATTGAAGAATGACTAAAAAGAGTCATTTGAATATTCTCATTTTATATAATGTAGATGTTTTAATATTAGAAAGACTTGGTCTTGAAAGATAGTTGATCAAATGAACACTGACAATATTGTCACATATTTCAGAGTGTATTTTAGACATTATTTTAGTATTTGGTTGTTTATGAATATTACTACTAATGCAAAGAAGTATTTGTATACATTCTAGATAATGGTTTTTTTGATATATTAAGCTTTCACATGGGAAAAGATAAGAAAATTAAAAGTGAAATAATTTATAAAGGAAGAGTGGTTGAAAAGCAATTTGAAATCTTATTGAAATGGATTTCTTTCTTTATTGGGTCTGGTCCCATCAGGGAAACATAAGTACTAAGTCCTATTGATTTCACAAGATATATGATTTTAGATCTGAGATTAGGTGCACAATCAGCAGTTTCTAGAGATAATGACAAATAGCTGGGAAGTCAGGGACGTGTCGGATATGGACTAAGCTGCTTGAGGATATGGGTTGTACCTTACACATACTTTTATGTCCTCCGCTGTGGAGAGCACTGTGTACTAGTTGAATAAATGTTTTTTTTTTTTTTTTTAATTTTGTCTCCTAAATTAACCAAGTCTAGAATTGATATTTTTCTAAAATACGGCTGATTAAATCTATTAGGTAAGCTTGTATCAGTAATTGCATAGTTTAAAATATTTAGATAACCAATGTGTAGATCTGAACATGGAAATCACATTGAATGGGGAAAATCAGATGGGACTCTTGAGAGCATGAAAGGTGAATGTGTGAGTGATCTCACATTCATCTCTTATTGCAACTGGATATACAGCTGAAATACTTACTGTCATTTTTTGTTCTGATCGCTAAGCCTTAAAACGTAGACTATTTTATATAGGAAATAACTTTATAAATTTGTTGATTCTAATTAATTCTTTTTGTAAAATGATTTTGCATTAGGAGTTATTGATGGTAAGTTTTATCCTTGGAAATTGGTCTATATCAATTTATGTATCTTCTGAGTGAGTTCCGCCTTGAGAAGCAGCTGGCAGTCCTGTGCAGTAATCAGAAGAGACAGGATACATTTTGGCTTGTTAGAGCCTGCAGGGTCAGCCTCAGGTCACCAAGTTTAACTGGAAAACAACTCACTTAGACTAAGAAAGAGCAAAAGTTCATCTTTATCCTCATTTTTTCTGTAAGCCTTTTCATGTCTCCTGGCATATTTTTAATTTGGGACAAATTATAGCACAATGAGTTTATTTTCACAGTGTTGAGAGAATAGAGAAAATTTTCAATGAGGATTAAACAGTCTGGGAATAAACTCACCTAAAATAACTCCCATCCTTTTGCTTGACCTTCATACTCTTTCTAGTTAATCATTCACTAATTCTATAATTTGACATAAATTTGTTGAGTGTCCACCATGTACTAGACTCTGATCTAAGCACTGGGGCTGCACATTGAACACAATGATAAAACAAATGTTTCCTCCCGCCCCCTTTTTCTTTCTGTGATGGGCAGGGTACACACCGGTTAGGCACCATGGGTTCTGGAGGCTTGCATTAAAGTCCTGGCTCTGATGCTTACTAGCTCTGTGACGAACTTGTCTGTCCCTAGTTTTCTGCTCTGCAAAATGCAAGTAATAATAGTGCCTAGCTTACACGGTGCTGAAGTGAGGATTAAATGAGAAGATATGTGCAAAGTGCTGAGAACAGAGTCTGGCACTTAACAAGTTCCATGTCAGTATTAGTGTAGCTAGTTATTATTATTATTTAGATGTTTAACACTTTGAATGCACCATTTGTAGTTGATGCCTTTAATTCTTGGTCACCACTTCCTTTCGAACCTCCTTTCGGTGGATTTCTGACTAAACTGAAATGTTGAGACTTCCTGCTGCTGCTGCTGCTAAGTCGCTTCAGTTGTGTCTGACTCTGTGCGACCCCATAGATGGCAGCCCACCAGGCTCCTCCGTCCTTGGGATTCTCCAGGCAAGAACACTGGAGTGGGTTGCCATTTCCTTCTCCAATGCATGAAAGGGAAAAGGGAAAGTGAAGTCGTGTCTGACTCTTCGTGACCCCATGGACTGCAGCCCACCAGGCTCCTCCATCCATGGGATTTTCCAGGCAAGAGTACTGGAGTGGGGTGCCATTGCCTTCTCCATGAGACTTCCTAGAAGGTTACAAGTGAACATTCTTGTGAATCCAGAAACCTTTCATTTGTCCATATTTTTCTAGTTTTGCAGGATTTAAGACTCTGCTCCCCTATCCTCTCCTCACTTTTTGGCTTTTGTGACTTTGTACTTTCTCTTGCCATTTTCCCTTTAATTTTCTATTCTCTTTCCACTCCCCTTCCCTCACATCCCCTCCTTTCTCCCCTCCCAAAGGGGAGGTTCAACTCATGTTCAACTTTCAACTGTTTTTCTTACACTTATACCCTTCTTTTCAGAGCAAGTTTGTCCTCTGTCATAATTTAAACTTTATCCTTTCTGTTCTCCAGTCCCATGTTACCAGTGGCCTACAGAATTTCTCCTCTGCTCCCCACAAGTTATCTAAAACTCAGTATGGCCACAGCATTGAATTTATCATTGTTTTTGGTGTCAAGCAGAGTTACTTCCTTTGGTATTTCCCCATTTCTGTCAAAGGTGTCTTTAATATTTTAATCTTTTAGTCTAGAAATTTTAGGGTCATTTTTGGCTTCCCATGCAGTATAATACTAGTCTTACTTCCTAACCAGATTATTTATCTCTAGGGGTAAGAATTTTGCCATATATTCCTGCTGTACTCTTTATAAGTGCTGGGTGCAGAGTGAGTGGATGTATGATAGTTCACTGTACTGACTCATCTCGGGGCATGAGATGTGTCCATAACTGGCATCACGTATGGCCAATGTGTATAAGTATGATGGACTAAAGTAGGAATTACAGGTTGAAAGAAGAGTTGCATCATTAACTGGGCCCAGAAATGAAAGATCTCCTCTGAGAGTGAGGAATGAAAGGTGTGATATGTTCTTCTTGTTCATTCCTAAGCAGCCTCTTTTTCTACTAGAGCAACCATAGTCAAGGTAACTGGTCATCTTTCTGGAACTCTGTAGGGCAGAAAACAGTGCTCTCAACAGATAAAAGGCATTTCCATCTTGTCTCGACACAGACTTCCATCCTGACTCTAGCCATCGGTCTAGGTGACATCTAGGACTCTACAGGATTACAGTATTAATGATTACCTTGCAGGGTTGCTGGAAAGATTCAGAAAACTCACAAATGTGGTGGCTCTGGCACTGTGCCTCATCAAGGGCTTAAAAAATATTCACCTGTTCCTATTTTTCTCTAAAGTGGGAGTGGTTTTTTCTTTTTTTTTTTTTTAACCTGAAGAAAGGAAAGTATTAAATAGCTGAGACTTTCTTGAGTTTTATCCTGGTGGATCTTAGCTTAAAGACATTTGGCTTCACTTTACCAAGGGCGTACTTATTTGGAGAAAAACCCAAAACAAACAAACACCGCTCTTCCCTACAATGACAAAAAACTACTACTTACAGTCAAAGAAGCATCAGTTCTTTTTGCCTCAGTAATTGGTAATGCTTGGATAAGCTCAAGAAGAAGGCAGAAATTTAGCTTCTTTTTGTAATCGGCTCAGTTAAATCTGGCCAAAGGAGAGAAATTTGAATATGTGATCTGTATCTTTCCCTTGAACAATTAGCTCCTACTGCATAGATAGTAGAAATTAAAAAAAATATATACATAGGACAAAGCTTTAGCAATTAATTGGATTATAAATGTATTTAGAAAAGCCTCGCTTCTATTTTTCTACCAGGTGTGGAGCTGAGACTAGTCTTTTAATTGAAATTCTTCATTAGTTATCTTGCCATTAGTGTTTGATAGCCTTAAAAGGTAAACTCTAAAGGAAATAGAATCCCTTTATAAGAGCTGAAGTTCATTTGAAAAAACAAGGTTTGTTTATTTTCAAGATTGAAAATGATGCTTAAACATTAAATATGTAATACTTCTCCCCACTGATAAACGTAACTTGACTGATTTAGCTTCTATCCAAGATTATGTAACTAGTGAATGTTTTACATCCTTATGTATTTTAAGAAATATCATTGTAATAAAATTCAGTAAAAATTTGTTTGTATCTACATGGGTGAAGATTTTCTGTTGTACTATGAGACTACAAATCATACAGGCCATCATTGCAGTTATCTTTTATTTTTAATGATGCTGATGAGTGTACTTTTAAGAAACATATCTTTCATAAAGAAAACACCAATTATTAAAAGTAGAAACCTTGAATTGTTGGACATTCTTTTATGTGTGTGTGTATAGAAATATTTTCTATAACAAAATTGCTATTTTCCTACCATTAGAATTTCAGGAATATATGTTAAAATAGCTCGTGAATCCTGAACCACTTTGGCTGGATGGAAAAATGAATTTAATGCCATCAAAGAAACACAGAAACTTAAAAATGTACCTTTGATCTTGAAGGAGATGAAAAGTGGAGGCATATTTATATCTTTGATGACAGCTGAACAAGTTTGAATAAATTAACAGATTTTTTTTGCATATTTCAAACTCCCACAGTGATGGTCTGCTTAATGTTGCCAATATTATTATATAATAATTAGTCTCATTGTGAAAGGTACAAAGCGTATGTGTCTACATACACACATACACACACATACTCACGCACACACACATTTCTTTGATATAGAGCTGTAGGATAAAGGTGTATTTGTGAGGACTGAAACATACCAGTCTTATATTCTATTGTTGACATAGTAGAAGTGGGTAATGCACCTACCAGAAATCAACATTGTGGATGTGGGCATGACGTATAAATTATTTATGCTTTTGTTTAGCCATCTGTGCCAGGATTTTATTTAACCCAAATAAAATGTGCTATATGTGCCTCAGGGATTGTTCTGCTGTTTCTGTTCTCTGAAACTTAAATAAATCTATAGATACCACTCACCCAGAAGACAAGTTTAAAAAGTAATATGTGCTGCATGATTTAAATTCACAAGTTTCCAGAGTTCAGGGAAATCTGTGTTGGAACACCTAATCTTTTTTTTTTTTTTAACAGAACTGTCCATTCTTTGAAAAAAAAAATACCTAGCACAATCCCTATCTATATTCTTGACAATGTCTAGCGTTGCTCTAATAATTATTTATTGACTGTATGACTTTAGGAATAAGAATTTTTCTATTTGATTTGATCATTCAACAAACTTTTGTGTGTATACAGTGGTGAACCAACATACATGGTCGCTGCCCTCATGGAACTTGTAGTCTGGTGGGGAAACAGGCATTTCACCAACCCAAACCAAATATAAATTATAAATTGTGGTAAGCATTTTGAAGGAACAGGGGAGGGTGCTGTGGTCAAGTGTATTTGAGACTAATTTTGACTGGGAGGTGGTGTCTGGGAAGACATTCCTAAGAAAGTAGTGTTGAATTAAGACCTAAAGTAAGAGGTACATAGATGATGAATGGACAGAAGACTATTTCAGACAGAGAAAACTTGTAAACAGTCCTAAGAAGGAAGAGAAAATGAGTGGCTGGGTTTGTGAAGCTTAGAAGCCAGTGTAGTTGCATCTCAGTGGACAAAAAAAGAGAAATGTGGAAAACCAGGGTGGAGAGACATAAACCTGACTATTCAGGGAAAGGCTTTTGCATTGTATTCCAAGTGCAGTGGACAGATCTTCTGGCTGCAGGGGTCATTTGCTGTATAATGGCAAGTTGGGTTGGAGGAAAGAACAGTGCCAGTAGGGAACTAGCCAGGAGACTCTTGTGATAGTCTGGGCAAGAAATGGTGGGGTATTTTGCCTGGGATGGTACCTGTAGAGTTTAAGAGAAGTGGGTGCTTCTGCTGGTAAAATTATTAGGGTTTAGTGTTGAAGTTTGAACCAGTCCATTATTCCATGTTCAGTTCTAACTGATGCTTCTTGTCCTGCATATAGGTTTCTCAGGAGGCAGGTAAGGTGGTCTGATAGTCCAGTCTCTTCAAGAATATTCCATAGTTTGTTGTGATCCACATAGTCAAAGGTTTTAGCATAGTCAATGAAGCAGAAGTAGATATTTTTCTGGAATTCCCTATGATCCAGCGATTGTTGGCAGTTTGATCTCTGGTTCCCCTGCCTTTTCTAAATCCAGCTTGTACATCTGGAAGTTCTCAGTTCATGTACTGCTGAAGCCTAGCTTGAAGGATTTTGAGTATTACCTTGCTAGTATGTGAAATGAGCACAATTCTATGGTAATTTGAACATTCTTTGGCATTGCCTTTCTTTGGGATTGGAATGAAAACTGACTTATTCCAGTCCTGTGTCCACTACTGAGTTTTCCAAATTTGCTGGCACATTGAGTGTAGCACTTTCACAGCATCATTTTTTTAGGATTTGAAATAGCTCAGCTGGAATTCCATCATCTCCACTAGCTTTGTTTGCAGCAAAGCTTGCTAAGGCCCACTCGACTTCACACTCCAGGATATCTGGCTCTACGTGAGTGACCGACAACACCGTTGTGATTATCTGGGTGATTAGGACCTTTTTTGTACAGTTCTGTGTATTCTTGCCGCCTTTTCTTAATCTCTTCTGCTTCTATTAGGTCCTTGCCATTTCTGTTCTTTATTGTGCCCATCCTTGCATGAAATGTTCCCTTGGTATCTACAATTTTCTTAAAGAGATCTCTAGTCTTTCCTATTCTATTGTTTTCCTCTGTTTTGTTGCATTGTTCACTTAAGAAGACTTTCTTATCTCTCCTTGCTTTTCTCTGGAATTCTGCATCCAGTTGGGTATATCTTTCCCTTTCTCCTTTGCCTTTCATTTCTCTTCTTTCCTAAGCTATTTATAAAGCCTCCTCAGACAACCACTTTGCCTTCTTGTATTTCTTTTTCTTGGGAATGGTTTTGGTCACCACTTCCTATGCAGTGTTATGAATCTCTGTCCATAGTTCTTCAGGCACTCTGTCTACCAGATCTAATCCCTTGAATCTGTTTGTCACCTCCACTGTGTAATCACAAAGGATTTGATTTAGGTCATACCCCAATGGCTTTATTCAATTTGAGCCTGAATTTTGCAAAAGGATGAATTTCAATAAGTGATGAATTGGATGGCACGAATGAAGAGGTGTGAAGCATGGGGTTTTGGCTCAAGCACCTGGGAATATATGGAGGTAGGGATGGAGATGGGGAAAACTGAGATGGAGAAAACTGGAAGATTACTAGGTATAGTGTGAAGCTCTAGATATCACCTGCATTATCACTTTGCCTTCTAGCTCCCTTTTCATTCCTTGGAAGAAAATAATGCAGCCGAAGAGAGCTTTGCTCAGTGTGATTGTGTGCAGAAGTGATTTCTGTATTCTTCTTCCAGAGGTTCAGAAAAAGAGTATCAGGTAATTAACCTGATCAGTCTGGTTGTTTTGTGGATTAGAAACATGTAGCTTCAGATTTTAATAGGAGGCCGGCTCACATGAGAGACAAAATTCTGAGGGGTATGTATGTATGTTTCTTAAGTGGGTTTTTAAAATTGAAGTAAGTATAGTTGATTTATAATATTATATTAATTTCAGAAGTATAACAATGATTTAAAATTTTTGTAGATTATACTACATTTAAAGTTATGATGAAATATTGGCTATACTCTCTGTGCTGTACAATATAACTTGTAGCTTATTTATTTTATACAGTATCAATAGTTTGTAGGTCAGTCTCCTATCCCTATCTTGTCCCTACTCCCTTCTCTAACCAAAATTCTAAATCAAATGTAACTTTATAATGAATATTTGACAGTCAGTAGCTCAGCTGGTGAAAAATCTGCCTGCAATGCATGAGACTCAGTTCGATTCTTGGGGCAGGAAGATCCGCTGGAGAAGGGATAGGCTACCCACTCCAGTATTCTTGGGCTTCCCCGGGTGGCTCGGATGGTAAAGAATCCATCTGCAATGCAGGAGACCTTTCAATTTCACTTTTCAGTGTTGAAATACCCTTTTCAATCCCTTTTAGAAAACATTAGTGATTGGTTCATGAATTTCATTGTGTTGCTTTCAAGCTCCAAATTTCCCTTCTTGGCCACTGATTTTTGGAATTTGAATTCTTTTGCTCTTTGAATCAGAGGATTGTGGAGGGCGGGGTAATACTTGGAGCTGTGAGAGTCTACACTCCAGTCCTTCCCTTCCAGTGCTCACTTTGTGGGTTTAACCTCTGTTGGAGGAGCTCTATGCCAGGGTTTTAGGGCTTTCAGAATAAGAGTAATGACTTCTAGGTGATGTGCTTCTCCAAGGCTAGGACTAAATGAATATAATCAGAAGGAGAATCTGGTTGACTTTCCTCGGAAGCAGCTCTAGATCTTGGGAAAAGTATAAATTTGTGAGCAAGTTTTATTCAGTGTTTCTGGCTTCTTTTTGTGAAGACCTTTCCTTTCCTACCTCCACTGCCGGTCTTCTCTCTTCCTCAGGACTCTATAGAATTCCTTTGTGTCTTGTAAAAGCAGAAGTGTTAGTCTCTCCGTTGTGTCCGACTCTGCAATCTCATGGACTGGGACCCACCAGGCTCCTCTGTCCATGGAATCTCCAGGCAAGAATACTGGAGTGGGTGGCCATCCCCTTCTCCAGGGGATCTTCATGACCCAGGGATCAAACTCTGGTCTCCTGCATTATGGTAGCACTTGTTAAAATATCTGAAAATTTCTCTGTGCTTGTATGGTGAAATACTTCTCTCTAGGGTAATTTGCATAAAAATGATGAGAGGAAGAGAGAGAGGTTTAACACCTCAACAGGTGTTCCATACTTTCATTGTTTATGAAATTTCTGGATCAGAAAAGGGTGTAGTTTTCATTAAAAACAAAATAAATGAAACAAAAACCTCAATAAGTATCTAATCATGCCAGACACAGCTAATGTTGCAGTAGAGGAAAGGCATCATTTTCCTAGGAAGGGGAGAAACATCTAATATGCTTTTATATTGTTTTCATTGACTGAATATAACCTTTCTTCTTCCAGAAACTTCTGTCAGCAAAATTATTGACCTCATGGTTTGTACACGATCTCCTTTAGGAATGGGATTAATGTGTAGTGGTGTTAAATTGAATGTCATTATTTTCCTTGTTGTCTGAAGAAATAGGCCTGTAAAGAGGAAGGGCTTCCTTTATATTACATGAAAACAAAAGTTTAAACAGCAGTTCAGAAATATAATGGCGGAAGAGAAAGTCTTAGATAGTGAGACCTAATTCTATCTTTCTCCCCCACTAAATTCCCTTTACCCGTGTTTGCCAAGTTTTCTAACGCCCCTGGCCGGTTTTCCTATCCTTAAAAGTAAGGAAAGGATGCACAAGATGAGTGTATTCATGAGCTTGAGGAATCACCTGATGACCTCACTAAAAAGCAGATTCTGATGCATTCGCTGTGTGGGTCCCAGATTCTGCATTGCTCAGAAACTCCCAGGTGATACTGGTCCACACTTTGAGTAGCAAGGTATGAGAGCAAAGTTTTCCAAACCTGACAGCCTGAGGCTGACCTTTGTGGCTGTATTTTTGTGTGGCTGCCAACATTTAGGGCTTATTGAAGTAGATCAGGGCTTCTCCACCCTGGCTACATGTTATATCACTTGAGAAGATTTAAATATTGATACTTATGCCTGTTTCTCACTCCAGATGCATGAAAATCACTCTTTTGAGAGGTGGAGTCGCACGAGTAACTCCTGTGATCCCCTTCAATTCTCCTCAACCTCCATCCCAATCAAATGAATAGTCAAAATTGAGAAACACTCATAAAGATCCTGGTGGTCTTGTGATTTAGTTTTTGACCGTCCAAGCCTTGAGGAAAAAGTGTTTCACTTCATGTCCATCTCTGGGAGGATATTGGATGGTCTTGGAAAAAATACAATGAAATGTTTTTGAGCCCCAGACTCTTGCAGAGATCTGTTTGAGAATCTGTTCTTGTGTGGGATTATTGCTTCTGAAATGTTTTACTGGACTACTACCATCTGTGACAGAAAATTACCCAATTCTTAGATGCCTCAATAGAAACATATGTGTGTTTAAAACATTTGGACATGATTGTTGCTAAATCACGTGGCTTATAACCAACAAAAATTTATTTCTCACCGTTCTGTGGTCTGCAAAGCCATGGTCAGGGTGCCAGCATTGTCAGATTCTGGTGAGAGTGCTCTTCCTGGTTGTAGACTGCTGACTTCTCATTGTATCTTCCTCATATGATTGGAAGCCAAGCAGAGGGAGCAAGCTCCCATGTCATTATAAGTGTCCTAATCCCAGTCATGATGGGCTCCATCCTCATGACCTCATTGAATCCTATCAAATCCCAAAGTCCCACCTCCTAAATACCATCACATGAGGAGTAAGGTTTCAACGTATCAGTTTTGGGAGAAGGCATACATTCATTCCATAATAATCAAGATTGTGATGGTCACTCAGAATTATGGGCAATTTCTTTAATGGCTTTGTGTTTTCAAAACTTCTGAGGTGGTCTTGCTTTCAAGATTTGCAACTATCTCCTTTGCAAAAGATGTTATCCTTCAGTAACCAGATTGCTTTTCCCTGCCATGTTTTAAAGCCAAAGGGAATTAAAATTTCCTGGAAGCAATTTTAATTACTCTGCTATCTTGTTCTTAATATTTGTTAATAATACCAGATTTCACATTTACTGCAATAATAATTTTCATGACTATAGGGAAATGAAGCAGTTGTGTGAATATTTCATATATACATACTGAATTTCAACAAACAGATCAGTTTCCAAAAGAAACTCCTGGACTATTTATTTAATACTTAGTAATTTCCATTTAATTTAGCTTTTAAAATAAAAAAAAGTCTGTCTTTATCTTTCTTTCCCACTTTCTCCTAATATTTTATTTTGTAGTTTAGCTCTTAGTATAATTTTATAGGTTTTGGTTTGCAGGGTCAACATTTAAATTTTTATTTTTCCTAGGGTATTTGTTTATACACACACACAGAGCGCTTACACAGAAAGCTCTCTCTGCGTATATAATACAGTTGTAAAAGAATCTTGTACACAATAAACAATACTAGTTTATAGGTAATTTTTACTCCAGTGGTTAGCTTATAAAGATTTTGCTCATATTATTCTAATCTCCATAAACTACCCAGAGTGGTAGGCATTGTTATAAGGAAACCAATAACCTAACTAAAATTCCCCAGGTTTTTCACAGTAGTTCCCTTGGTTGTATTGAGACAATCCAAGTGTTGGCAGAAAATTTGTGGAAAGGGCTTCTAGTGATAATTAAAAAAAACAATTTTTTAAATTGGAGTATAGTTGCTTTACAATGTTGTGTTAATTTCTGCTGTACAGGAAAGTGAACCAGCTATATGTATGCACACATCCTCTTTTTTAGATTTCCTTCCTATTTAGGTCACCACAGAGCTTTGAGTAGTTTGGTGATAATTTGTAATGAAAATTTACTAGTTGATGACTTGTTATATGAAGGACCTAGCACTGTGGTTAATTTTCTCAGTTCAGTTGCTCAGTCGTGTCTGACTTTTTGCAACCCCATGAATCACAGCATGCCAGGCTTCCCTGTCCATCACCAACTCCTGGAGTCTACCCAAACCCATGTCCATTGAGTCGGTGATGCCATCCAACTATCTCATCCTCTGTCACCCCCTTCTCCTCCTGCCCTCAATCTTTCCCAGCATCAGGGTCTTTTCAAATGAGTCAGTTCTTCACATCAGGTGGCATTGGAGTATTGGAGTTTCAGCTTCAACATCAGACCTTCCAATGAACACCCAGGACTGATCTTTAGGATGGACTGGTTGGATCTCCTTGCAGTCCAAGTGACTCTGAAGAGTCTTCTCCAACACCACAGTTCAAAAGCATCGATTCTTTAGCGCTCAGCTTTCTCTATAGTCCAACTCTCACATCCATACATGACCACTGGAAAAACTATAGCCTTGACTAGATGGACCTTTGTTGACAAATTAGTGTGTCTGCTTTTTAATATGCTGTCTAGGTTGGTCATAACTTTCCTTCCAAGGAGTAAGCGTCTTTTAATTTCATGGCTGCATATACCATCTGCAGTGATTTTGGAGCCCAGAAAAATAAAGTCAGCCACTGTTTCCACTGTTTCCCCATCTAGTTCCCATGAAGTGATGGGACCAAATGCCAGGATCTTAGTTTTCTGAATGTTGAGTTTTAAGCCAACTTTTTCACTTTCTTCTTTCACTTTCATCAAGAGTCTCTTTAGTTCTTCTTCACTTTCTGCCATAAGGGTGGTGTCATCTGCATATCTGAGCTTATTGATATTTCTTCTGGCAATCTTGATTCCAGCTTGTGCTTCCTCCAGCCCAGCGTTTCTCATGATGTACTCTGCATATACGTTAAATAAGCAGGGTGATAATATACAGCCTTGACGTACTCCTTTTCCGATTTGGAACCAGTCTGTTGTTCCATGTCCAGTTCTAACTGTTGCTTCCTGACCTGCATACAGGTTTCTCAAGAGGCAGGTCAGGTGGTCCTGTATTCCCATCTCTTTCAGAATTTTCCACAGTTTATTGTGATCCACACAGTCAAAGGCTTTGGCATAGTCAATTCTCAGTTAGGCTTTATAAAATATTCAGAAATGGTAGAAGCAGTTCTTATGTTTGCCTTCCTAAACTCAGAGCACATATTGCTAGCATGTCATCATTAAGACCTTGAGGTAAGAGCTGGTGAGCACACAGTTTAGTTACTTTGCTCTCTGTTGGTCTAAATTAATGGAATCAAACTCCAAGCATAAAGATGAATGGAGAGCATATTTCTTTGACTGTTTTTTTTAAACTTTAAACTCAGTACAAGCAAATATTCTAGTATGTACCTAGCAAATATCTGGATTGTCCATATTCTATATTAATTGTTAAAATTAAGTATAATTATTTTAAAAATAAGATTGAAGTCAGGCAATATTTCAACAACTCACTTTTTAAAAAGGTTCATTTTTAATTGGAGGATAATTACTTTACAATATTGTGTTGGCTTCTGCCATACAACAACGTGAATCAGCCATAAGTATACATATGGTCTCTCCTTCTTGAAGCCCCCTGTACCCCATCCCACCGCTCTAGGTTATCACAGAGTACTGCTTTGAGCTCCCTGTGTTATACATCAGCTTTCCATTAGCTGTCATTTTACATATGATAATGTATATTTTTCAGTGCTACTCTCTTGGTTCATCCCACCCTCTCCTTCCCCCATGGTGTCCAAAGTCTGTTCTCTATGTCTGCATCTCTATTCTTGCCCTACAAATAGGTACATCAGTACCGTTTTTCTAGATTCCATAAATGTGCATCAATATATGATATTTTAAGAAGTTGTGGTACATATATGTATAGTGGAATATTACTCAGCCATAAAAAGGAATGTATTTGAGTCAGTTCTAGTGAGGTAGATGAACCCAAAGCCTGTTAAACAGAGTGAAACAGCTTGCTTTTGATTCCAACTTCTGTATTCTTTTCCCCAAACCACTCTGCCTTCAAGCTAATATAAGAATTAGTCTTCCTTGGTGTGAATTGTTTTAAGACTTACCTTTCATTCCTAGTCATATTTCCCATAGAAAAGGTTTAAATTTGCAAATATCTCAGTCGAGAATTGGGATTTAAGGAGCTTTGTGATTCCTGCTTCTTCGTGAGTCTCTCACTCATCGCTGGGTGGAGTTACATGTGATGTATGGTCCAAGACCTGGCACAGAGCAAGGGCTCTACTCCTGGCTTCTTTTGTTATTAATTTTGTTATACAGTAATACTAGGTTAGCAGTGAAATAACATATCAACAGCAAGTGGATCATGACAGCTGGGCCCTGCTGAGCCAGAGTCTTCATTTCCCATGTGGGACTGTTGAAAGTGGTATGTTGGGGCAGGCTAATATTTTTAATAACTGACTTAACTAGGGACAGTAAGAAATTCTGTTCTAAATCTTAAAAAATGTCTTGAAAACAAGTCTATTTATGAGAGAGGCTGATGTGCAAGACCTTTGGAGATAGTTTGAAGCAGGTTTTTAAAACCATAAGATATGACTCTTCACAGGGCATAGATCGATTTAATGGGTCTTGACTGGCGCACTAAAAGATTGAAACAGAACAGAAATGGAGTACATCTTGTACAGAAAGCATTTTCTGAGAAATATTTTCAGTTGTGTATACACGTGTGCATGTGTGTAAACACTGAATCACTATGTAAAATTTATTTCTTACTATGAGCTTTAATTAAACAAAATTGAAAAACACTGATTTGGATAGTTTCTGGGGAAAGAAAGCCCTTTACTGTGTATGGTCCTTCTGTTTTAGAACTGTGGAATTCCCTTTCCTGGGATACTGGGCAATTCCTCTAATCAAAAAAGTAATTACTGTATTGGGGCTTTGTATGCACAGTAGGCATAAAATGTATAATTCTGAGGACTATATCATCCATATGAAAAGACAAAAATTACCATAGATGAAAGCATACAGGAGGTATTTAGGAAGGTACTTCACACTAAATTTAATGATATTAATTGTATAAAGAGATCCCTGTAAGAATCTATGAATGTATCTGTTTATTGATATAGTCAGGGCTTCCCAGGTGGAGCAGTGGTAAAGAATTTGCCTGCAGTGCAGGAGATACAGGCTCAATCCCTGGGTCAGGAAGTTTCCCTGGAGAAGGACATGGCAACCCACTCTAGTATTCTTGCCTGGGAAATCCCATAGACAGAGGAACCTGGTGGGTTACCATCCACAGGGTTGCAAAAGCATTAGACACAATCTAGCAACTAAAACAACAACAAAAACATTGATATAGTCACTCAATTAGCAAGCATATATTATATGCCAGGCACTGTATTAGGTATTGGAGGGTCAAATAGGACCTTACAGCTCACCAGGAAGGTATGTGTTAATCATGTCATGACACAGATGGGTATAAAATTGCAACCTCGATAAGGGCTGTGATGGAGAGGTACATTGTGTCTAAAATTATTAGGGATGACCTGATCCAAAGGTCAGGGAAAGGTTCACTAGGGTCATGACAATTGAGTTAAGGTCTAAATAAATGTTGATTTCAACTAGATACAGAGGGAAATGAATGATGTTTAGATAGAGAGAATGTCAAGTTAAAAGGTCTCCTGTGATGGAAGAGGATGAAGCTTACAAGAGAAAGGGAAAGTCACTGTGGCTATCATGCTCAGGGCAAGGGGCAGAATGCTGAGAGCTGAGGCGTGACAGACTTTGAGGTCATTATAGACCATGGATACGTTGGAGGGTTCTGATAAGTTACTGATGGATGTTACAGCAGGAAGGGGACATGATCTGGTTTGAATTTTGAAAAGACCTGTTTGGCTTCAGTGTGGATAATCATTGAAAGAGTCCTCAGTGATTCTTTCATTGAGAGGGTCTGAGTAAACAGATTAGATAGATCTTGGCATGCTCTAGGGGAGAGATGATGGAAGCTTGGAATTGGAAGATGATGATGAGGATCTAGAGACATGGTGAGATTTGAAAGGGTTTTAGGAGATAGAATTAATAGGATTTGGTAATACATTAGATATAAGCGTAATCAGAAGGATCTTGAAAGATGGCTCCCAGATTTCTGGCTACATAATTGCATTGTTGTTGTTGTGCAGTTGCTGAGTCATATCTGACTCTTTGCGACCCCAGGGACTGCAGCATGCCAGGCTTCCCTGTTTCACCAACCCCACGGAATCTCCTCAAACTAATGTCCACTGAGTTGGTAATGCCATCCAACCATCTCATCCTCTGTCACCCCCTTTTCCTCCTGCCCTCAATCTTTCCCAGCACTAGGGTCTTTTCCAATGAGTCGGCTCTTCACATCAGGTGGCCAAAGTATTGGAGATTCATAATTGCATAATTCCTCTAAAACAGGGAACACTGGGAGAATATCTGACCTGGGGGAATGACAGGTCATATACATGTTACTGAGGTACATTTAAGCTATCTAAGAGGAGAGGTCAACCTGGGTATAAAGATCTAGAGTTTATAGAAGAGGTCTGGTCTGGTGATATAATACAGTTATAAGTTACTGAATCTATGGAGATAGATGAAAGCATAAGAGAAGTGGACATGAAGGAACTTGAATATATACTCACTGGATAAAGAGTGTTGAGCCTGCAAAGAAGAGGAGGAGTATACAGAGAATCAGGGAAATTTTTTTTTTTTTTTTTTTTTTATGAAAGCTAAGGATTGAGACATTTTTAAGGAGGGAGTGGTTACCAGTGCTTCTGAATTAAGTGAAAAGAGCAAAAAATGTCCTTTGGATTCAAGTGACATGAGAAGTAATGAAAGGTTGTTGTTGAACGAAAAGACTCCGGGATTCTTGGCCCCCAGAGGAGAAGAATTCAATCTGGGGCCAGAGACGAGGCTTGATTGCTCAGAGCTTTTGTGTAATAAAGTTTTATTACAGTATAAAGGAGATAAAGAAAGCTTCTGACATAGGCATCAGAAGCGGGCAGAAAGAGTACCCTCCTGCTAGTCTTCAGCTGGATGTTATATAGTCACTGCTGCTGCTGCTGCTGCTAAGTCGCTTCAGTTGTGTCCGACTCTATGCGACCCCATAGACGGCCTCCCATCAGGCTCCCCCATCCCTGGGATTCTCCAGGCAAGAACACCGGAGTGGGTTGCCATTTCCTTCTCCAATGCATGAAAGTGAAAAGTGAAAGTGAAGTTGCTCAGTGGTGTCCGACTCTTAGCGACCTCATGGACTGCAGCCTACCAGGCTCCCCGTCCATGGGATTTTCCAGGCAAGAGTGCTGGAGTGGGGGTGCCATTGCCTTCTCCTATATAGTCACTAGCAGTCTGTTAATGAAAGAAAGGAATGTCTTAAAACTCAGAATGGCACCAGGCCCCTCACCCATAAGATGCATTTTGGGATAATCTTGGTACCACATGGTTCATCCTGGGCCATAAATTGATTAACTTGAATCTTGTAGAAGGACAGATTACTATACAAATAATTTCGTTTACACAGATTCAGTTTAGTTCAGTTGCTCAGTCGTGTCTGACTTTTTGCGACCCCAGGAATCACAGCACGCCAGGACTCCCTGTCCATCACCAACTCCCAGAGTTCACTCAGACTCATGTCCATCGAGTCAGTGATGCCATCCAGCCATCTCATCCTCTGTTGTCCCCTTCTCCTCCTGCCCCCAATCCCTCCCAGCATCAGAGTCTTTTCCAATGAGTCAACTCTTGCATGAGGTGGCCAAAGTACTGGAGTTTCAGCTTTAGCATCATTCCTTCCAAAGAAATCCCAGGGCTGATCTCCTTCAGAATGGACTGGTTGGATCTCCTTGCAGTCCAAGGGACTCTCAAGAGTCTTCTCCAACACTACAGTTCAAAAGCATCAATTCTTTGGCGCTCAGCTTTCTTCACAGTCCAACTCTCACATCCATACATGACCACTGGAAAAACCACAGCCTTGACTAGATGGACCTTTGTTGGCAAAGTAATGTCTCTGCTTTTGAATATGCTCTCTAGGTTGGTCATAACTTTTTTTTCCAAGGAGTAAGCATATTTTAATTTCATGGCTGCAGTCACCATTTGCAGTGATTTTTGAGCCCCCCCAAAATAAAGTCTGACACTGTTTCCACTGTTTCCCCATCTATTTGCCATGAAGTGATGGGACCAGATGCCATGATCTTCGTTTTCTGAATGTTGAGCTTTAAGCCAACTTTTTCACTCTCCACTTTCACTTTCATCAGGAGATTACATAGATTAGGGGAACAATATCTGAGTATAACATACTGTTTTGTCAAGTAGGTTCTGAGCCATGAGGCAGAACCGACTTGAAGACAGAGTTTGGGGTAAATGCATAGCACATTAGCATAGCTTAAGACAAATATTTCCATAAGAAAAATGCATTGGTTATCTCAAGGTTTGAGAATAGTTAACTTCAGGTGAAACCAGGTGTCATTATAGCAACACAGTATTTTAAGAGAAACCTCCTTTTAAATTTGTATAGAGAAGGAAAAAAATATTGCTAGTTTGTTTCCTCCTGCCCCTTAAGAGAGATAAAAATTTCTGACACTTGCAGACTATTTCCTCCGTTTGGCCTTGCTACCTGTTACCCTCTCAGTAATTGGTGACCTAGGCTGTCTTTGAGTGGTGAGGACATAGCCAGATAGAAGTGAGTTGAGTGAACAGGAGCTGAGAAGAAAGAGCCCGTGAGAACAGACAACTTTTATGGAAAGTTTGTCCTGTGAAGGTTTGGGCACATATACTGATAGCCAGAAAATGTGGGTTGACTGGTAACCACTAACTGTGCCATAGAGAATGGATAGTTGAACTGGTTTTTAAACATTTTGATAGGCAAAGGGATAGAGAAAAAGTATTTCATGTGGACAGAGGGCATCGTGGATGCTTATCTTTTGGTGACATAATGAGGAAAACTGACATAAAGTATGGTCTTTAGGAGTAATGAGAAATATGTTTGTACAGGCAGAGAGGCTGAAGCTTATTTCAGAGGACTTTGTAAGTCTGGAATAGGACCCAACGATATAAGCAGTTGTGAGATTTGATATGAATGAAGAGTAGTAGGAAGGAGGCAGGGTTTGAGGGAGGACAAATGAATGTTAGTTTGAAAATCATCCTGAACGTCAGGATGAGTTGAGACAGGGAGACCTTGTATAACAAGCTGTATGCACTGCCACAGCTAACCTAGTCATGAAGTGGGGAGCATGTGAATTAGGATAAACTGTCTAGGACTGGCCTGGGCTAAAAGGGGAAAGAGGTTAATTTTAGGTGATCGTATTACAAGTCTTTATAATTGATGCTATATATAAATGAAAATATTATATATTTGTAGAAGAATTTATATTTTATGAAGCATGTATATAGAAATAAGCTTATTTTAGTCTCTAATCACTGTATGTATCAGAGAAAGGTAGTATTACCATTCTTACAGCTGCTGCTGCTGCTGCTAAGTCACTTCAGTCGTGTCTGACTCTGTGCGACCCCATAGACGGCAGCCCACCGGGCTCCCCCATCCCTGGGATTCTCCAGGCAAGAGCACTGGAGTGGGTTGCCATTTCCTTCTCCAATGCATCAAAGTGAAAAGTGAAAGTGAAGTCGCTCTGCTAGAGGACAGCTTACATGACGCTGGTGCCTAAAACGTGTGATCCTCTGGCCCTTTGTGCTCCTTGTGTTTTCTTTGAACTTTGAGGTCTACTTTATTTGAAGTGAAAGATACAGATCTTGGGTTCAGTTCAATTAGTTTTGACAAATGTATGTATATACCTCAATTATTTATATCTCTATAAAGAGAAAACGACCTTCTCCATAACGTTCTTTTTGCATCTTTCCTGTCAGTCCCTCTTCCATCTGCCTCCCTCAGGAATCATTGCTCTGATCCCTATCACCATATATTAACCTGACAATATTTAAACTTCATTTGAATGAAATCATAGTTTCTGACTTCTTTTAGTCATCATAATGTTTTTCAGATGAATTTGCAGTGTTCCAATCTATCAGTATGGAGAAGGAGGGAAAACACATGTGTATGTCACTTCAGTTGTGTCCAACTCTTTGCAACCCCATGGACCATTGCTGGCCAGGTTCCTTTGTCCATGGGATCCTCCAGGCAGGAGTACTGGAGTGGCTTGCCATGCTGTCCTCCAGGGGATCTTCTTGACCCAGGGATCAAACCCATGTTTCTTATGTCTCCTGCATTGGCAGGCAGGTTCTTTACCACTAGCTCCACATAATGTTTTTCAGATTAATTTTTATTGTTGCAATCTACCAGTAATTTCATCATGAGAAACGCTGGGCTGGATGAAGCACAGGCTGGAATCAAGATTGCAGGGAGAAATATCAATAACCTCAGATATGCAAATGACATCACACTTATGGCAGAAAGTGAAGAGGAACTAAAGAGCCTCTTGATGAAGTGAAAGAGGAGAGTGAAAAAGTTGGCTTAAAGCTCAACATTCAGAAAACTAAGATCATGGCATCTGGTCCCATCACTTCATGGCAAATAGATGGGGAAACAGTGGGAACAGTGGCTGACTTTATTTTTCTGGGCTCCAAAATCACTGCAGATGGTAATTGCAGCCATGAAATTAAAGACACTTAACTCCTTGGAAGGAAAGTTATGACCAACCTAGACAGCATATTAAAAAGCAGAGACATTACTTTGTCAACAAAGGTCTGTCTAGACAAGGCTATGGTTCTTCCAGTGGTCATGTATGGATGTGAGAGTTGGACTATAAAGGAAGCTGAGTGCTGAAGAATTGATGCTTTTGAACTGTGGTGTTGGAGAAGACTCTTGAGAGTCGCTTGGACTGCAAGGAGAGCCAACCAGTCCATCCTAAAGGAGATCAGTCCTGGGTGTTCATTGGAAGGACTGATGGTTGAAGCTGAAACTCCAATATTTTGGCCACCTGATGCGAAGAGCTGACTCATTTGAAAACACCCTGATGCTGGGAAAGATTGAGGGCAGGCAGAGAAGGGGATGACAGAGGGTGAGATGGTTGGATGGCATCACTGACTCAATGGACATGAGTTTGGGTGGATTCCATGAGTTGTTGATGGACAGGGAGGCCTGGCGTGCTGCAGTCTTTGGGGTTACAAAGAGTCGGACATGACTGAGTGACTAAAGTGAAGCATGATCAGTAATTCATTCCATTGTACAGCTGGGTAGTGTCTTGTAGGAATATACCACCATTTTTAATCCATTCTTTTGTTGATGGACATTTGCATTGTTTTCAATTTTTGGCTATTATGAATAAATCTGATGTGAACAATTTTCAAGTCTTTTTATTAACATATATTTTCGTTTCACTTGAGTAAATCCTTCATAGTTGAATATTTAACTTTACTTGAAACTGTTTTCCAAAGTGATCATACGATTTTATATTCTCATTAGCATTTTATAAAGAATTTCAGTTTTTCCACATTTTTGTCAACATTTTGTATCATTAGCCTTTATAACCACTCTAGTGGTTGAGCAGAGATATATCATTGTGTTTTTAGTTTGTATTCCCCTAATGCATGATGATGGTGAACATCTTATTCTTGTGCTATTGTCCATTGTATGTCTTCTCCTGTGAAATGTCTGTTCAAGTCATTTGCTCATTTTGTTAATTGGGTCATTTGCCCTCTGGTAGGATTTTTAGGACCTGTTTTGGATACAATTTGTCTTGGTATCAGCATGTGAATATTTTCTCTCAGTATGTGGATTTCCTTTTCATTTACTTGACAGTATCCTTGAATGAGCAGTTGATTTTAATTTTGATAATGTCTAATTTATTTATTCTGGTAGCTCAATAGTAAAGAATCTGCCTGCAATGTAGGAGATGTGGGTTTAACCCTTGGGTTGGGGAGATACTCTGGAGAAGAAAATGGTAACCCATTCCAGTATTCTTGCTTGGGAAATCCCATGCAGAGAAGAGGCTGGTGGGCTTCAGTCCATGGGATCACAAAAGAGTTGGGCATGACTTAGCCACTAAAAACAATAATTTATTTATCAGCACTTTATTTTATGGTGATTAAGAGTCTTGAGCTTCCTAGGTTGCGCAAGTGGTAAAGAATCTGCTTGCCAATGCAGAAGACTCAAGAGACACAGGTTTGATCCCTGGATTGGGAAGATCCCCTGGTATTCTTGCTCCAGTATTTTTACCAGGAAAATTCCATGGACAGAGGGACCTGGGGTTGCAAACAGTTGGATGTGATGGAGTGTGCACATTCACACACACACAGACACACACGCACCCCCTGAAAGAGTCTTAGAAATTTCTGTCTCCTCAAGTTGCAAAGATCTCCTATGTTTTCTTTTTAGTTTTCACTCTTGTATTTGGGTCTATGACCTGTTTTAAATTACTTTTCTGTGTGTGGCATGAGGTAGGGGTCATGTTTCAATTTTGCTTTTGTGGATAGCCAGTTGTTTTAGCATAGTTCATTGAAGTTGTTTTTATTAATGAAATTGCCTTAGCATCTGCTAAAAATCAGTTGACCGTATACATGTGTATCTCTGAACTCTTTAATCTGTTTCGTCAATCTATTTGTCCTCACTCCAATTTCATACTATATTAATTACCGTAGCTGTATAGTTCTACAACTTGGTTCTTCTTTTTCAGAATTTATTTTGGTTTTTTTTTTGTAATTTGCATTTTCATATTTTATAATTATTTTGTCAGTTACTTCAGAAAAGCCTGTTGGTAATTTAATTGGAACTGTTTACATCTGTAGACTAATTTGAAGAGAATTGAAGTCTTAAAATATCTAGTCTTTCAGTTCTTTCACATGGCAGTCCATTTGTTGAAGCCATTTGAGAGCAGCCTTTTTTAGTTTTAACTCTAGAGGTCTTGCATGCATCTTATTAAATTTATTTCTTAGTACTTTATATTTTTTGATATCATTCTAAGTAAAATTGCTTTTCATTTTACAATTTAAGGTTAGTTAATGGAAATAAAATATACTTTTATATTGACTTTATATCTGGTAACCTTGCTAAATTCACTTAATAATTTTAGATATTATTTTGAATATACCTTAGGATTTTCTATGTAAACAGTCATATCATCTGCAAATAGATAAAATTTGCATTTATCTTTTTCACATTTATATCTCTGGTATTTTTTATTTTTCTTTCTTTTCTTTTTATTTCATTATTTGTAAATCCAATAAAATATTGAGTATATATCATTGACTTTTTCCTAATTTTGGGGGAAAAATGTTCAATATTTTAGCTTTAAAAATGATGTTAGCTATGGATTTTTTAGTAGGTCTCCTCTATCAGTTTGAAGAAGTTTTCTTTTATTCTTAGTTTGTTCAGATCTTTTAATCATGAATAAGTATGAATTTTGTCAAATGCTTTTTTCTGCATTTATTGAAATGTAATCATATGGCTTTTTTCTTTTATTTGGTTGATGGATTACCTTGGTTGATTTTATAATGATACATCAAATTATGTTCATGAGATAAACCCCACTTGGTTATGATCTATTTTCTTTTTATGTACTGCTAGATTCTACTTGCCATTATTTTCTTCTGGATTTTTACAAATACATTCATAACATCTATTGGTCAGTAATTCTTTCTTTAATAGTTCATTTTTCTTTGAATGTTTTTTATTTCACTCATTAACATTCCAATGTTTATTTTCTCCTATTTAATTTTGGTTTAATAGCTATTACTTTTCTAGTTTTTTTCCATGTAAAAGTTTAGATCATTGATTTTAAACTTTTCATTAAAAATAAAGTTTTAAAAGGAGAAATTTCTCCCTAAGCACTGCTTTAAATATATACCACAAACTTATTATCATCCAATTAAAAATATCTTCTATATTTCTTTTAATTCTACTTTGACCCAGTGGTTTAGAAATGAATTGGATAACATCCAAATGCTTTAGATTTTTCTAGATAATTAAAAGATGACTTTTGATTAAATTAATTTGAGGTCAGAAAATATGTCAGTTCAGTTGCTCAGTCGTATCTGACTCTTTGAGACCCCATGGAATGTAGAATGCCAAATTTCCCTATCATCAAACTTCCAGAGCTTGTTCAAACTCATGTCCAATGAGTCAGTGATGCCATACAACCATCTTATCCTCTGTTGTTTCCTTTTCTCCTGCTTTCAGTCTTTCCCAGAATCAGGGTCTTTTCTAATGAATCAGTTCTTCACATCAGGTGGCCAGTGTATTGGAGCTTCAGCTTCAGCATCAGTCCTTCCAATGAATACTCAGGACTGATTTCCTTTAGGATTGACTGGTTTGATCTCCTTGTAGCATGTGGTTGAAAATAATGTCTTTGAATAATTTTATTTTAAAAAGAGCTTTAAAAATTTAAAGTTAGACTTCTGTAAATCAAGGAAATCAGTCCTGAATATTCATTGGAAGGACTGATGCTGAAGCTAAAACTCCAATACTTTGGCCACCTGATGCGAAGGACTGACTCCTTGGAAAAGACCCTGATGCTGAGAAAGATTGAAGGCAGGAGGAGAAGGAGACAACAGAGGATGAGATGGGTGGATGGCATCACCAACTCAATGGACATGAGTTTGAGTAAACTCCGGGAGCTGGGGATGGACAGGGAGTCCTGGCATGCTGCAGTCCATGGGGTCGCAAAGAGTTGGACACGACTGAGCAACTGAACTGAACTGAACTGAACTGAAATCAAGGAAAGGAAAGGAAAGGTTAGTCATTCAGTCATGTCTGATTCTTTGCAACCCCATGGACTGTGGCCCTCCAGGCTCCTCTGTTCATGGGATTCTCCAGGCAAGAATACTGGAGTGGATAGCCATTCCCTTCTCCAGGGGATCTTCCCGACCCAGGGATCGAACCCTGATCTCCCACATTGCAGTCAGATTCCTTACTATCTGAGCCACCAGGCAAGCCCTTCTGTAAATAAAACTGATGTACAAAGAATTTGTCCCATCATGTTAAAATTACATTACTACACTTTTTGGAGGAGTTATCCAAAGTTGCCTCTGCTTCTAAGTTTAATATTGTCAATTTGTGAAGAAGTGACTGTAACCTTAGTCTTAATAAACTGTTTTTAGCTTTAAACTGTGATTGTTATAGTCATTAACATTTAATATTAACCATACTTTATTTTCATAGCATAGTATTTACTTGAATGCAAGAGTATTGTAAACTAACTTCTTTTCAATGGAGTTTTTAGTTCATATGCAAATCTCGTACTTGTTGCAGATCTCACTTGCTGGTCATGCTATGCTAATAATAATTTCAAGGATATGTTTTATTATTTGTGCTTTAAAAACCACAGTTACATTTTTTTTATGAATTTGTGTTTTTAATTACTTGTACATGGTTAAATGATGCTAAAAAACTTCTCTTTTCTTTTTTCTTCTTTAGAATCGAGTTTCTTACTGGGAAATGCCCAGATTGTGGATTGGCCTGTAGTTTATAGTAATGACGGTTTTTGCAAACTCTCTGGGTATCATCGAGCTGACGTCATGCAGAAGAGTAGCACTTGCAGGTAGGTAAAAGAACAGCTCAGAAATGTTTTCTAAAGTTTAACTAAATGTTGAACGTGATTAAAAGACTTAAATTTAGACTCACTGTGATATCATGATTTGTGATAAGAAATACATATTTGGTCTTCCACCCAGTTCCTGGCACAGAGCTCCTCAATTCTTGGCTTTTCTTGTGATATGTTAATGAGGTAACTTTTGGAAAGCCCTTAGCTAACCTAAGGATGGGGTTGACTGCTAGAGAAATCAACCATGTGATTAGAAGCACAACTTTTCCCCAGTCTCCTGGAGAGGGGCTGGAGGTTGAATCAGTACCAGTGGCAATGATTTAATCAGTTGTGACTGTGTAAATGAAACTTCCATAAAAACTCAGAGGACAGGTTCAGAGACCTTCCAGTTGGGGCAACGTGTAGAAGAGCTGAGAGTAGCATATCTGGTAAGGGCATGGAATTCCCCTACCTTGCCTCTACATCTGTTCCATGTGTCTGTTTCTGAGTTATGTCCTTTTATGATAAACCAGAAGTCTGGTAAGTAAAATGTTTCTTTGAGCTCTGTGAGTTGCTCTAGCAAATTATTCAAACCAAAGGAAGAGGTCTTGGGAACCTCTGATTTATAACTGGTGCTGAAGTCTAAGGTTGGTATTATGGGAACCAATCTGGATTAGGTGGATCAAAAGCACAGCCAGCACCTAGGCTTGTGCTGATGCCTGAAGTCAGCGGGAGGGCAGTCATGTGGGACAGAACCCTCAATGTTCAACCTGCAGAATCTGATGCTGCCTCTGGATAGATAGTTGGAATTGGAATTCCAATTCCCCTCTCCCCCAGATTGGAATTGAGAACCTATTGACTCACATAAAACCTACAGGGCAAAAATTATATTAGAATATTAAGGAGATTAAATTGTCAGTAGAAATATATAGTTTAAGAGGCACTGGTGAGAGCTTTTGCTAAGAGAAGTATTTTTGCATAGCTGTGAATGTATCAATTCATTCAATAAATATTTTTTAATCACCCTCTGTGGGCCATGAACTATTCTATGTGCCAAGTGATCAGTGTTGTTGTTGTTCAGTTGCTCAGTCATGTCTGACTCTTTGTGACCCCATGGACTACAGCATGCCAGGCTTCCCTGTCCTTCACCATCTCCTGGAGCTTGCCCAAACTCATGTCCATCGAGTCGGTGATGTCATTCAACCATCTCTTCCTCTGTCGTCCCCTTCTCCTCCTGCCTTCAATCTTTCCCAGCATCAGGGTCTTTTCTAATGGATCAGTTCTTTGCATTAGATGGCCAAAGTATTAGAGCTTCAGCATTAGTCCTTCCAATGAATATGCAGGGTTGATTTCTTTTAGGATTGACTGGTTTGATTTCCTTGCAGTCTAAGGCACTCCAAAGAGTCCAACACCACAGGACTGGAGAAACAGACTTAGGGAGGGCACAAACAAAACCTTGTGCTCACCAGGACCTACAAGAGACTGAACCAGACATGCCTGTGAGTGTCCAGGAGTTTCTGGCAGAGGTGTGGGTCAACAGTGGCATGCTGCAGGCCAGGGGCACTGAATACAACAGTCCTGGGAGCTGTGGCTTGATGGCATAGATCCTTTTGAAGGAGGTCGCCTTACCACTGTTGTGATTGTTCAGTCATGTCTTACTCTTTGTGACTCCATGGACTATACAGTCCATGGAATTCTCCAGGCCAGAATACTGGAGTGGGTAGCCTTTCTCTTCTGCAGGGGATCTTCCCAACCCAGAGACTGAACCCAGGTCTTCTGCATTGCAGGCAGATTCTTTACCAGCTAAGCCACAAGGGAAGCCCATTACTGCCATTAACCCTAGCCTTAGGCCAAACTACAGGGAGGGAACACAGCCCTGCCTATCAGCAGAAAATTGGATTAAAGATTTACCGAGCATGGCCCTGCCCACCAGAGCAAGAGCCAGGTTTACTCACAGCTGGAACCTCCCAATCAGGAAACTTCCACAAGCCTCTTATCCTCATTCATCAGAGAGCAGACAGAACAAAACCACCATCACGGAAAACTAACCAAAACTGATCACGTGGATCACAGCCTTGTCTAACTCAATGAAACTATGAACCATGCCATGTAGGGCCATGCAAAATGGACGGGTCATGGTGGACAGTTCTGACAAAATGTGGTCCACTGGAGAAGGGAATGGCAAACCACTTCAGCATTCTTGCCTTGAGAACCCCATGAACTGTATGAAAAGGCAAAAATTTAAAGTGATCATTGGAGCAGCCTATATCAGAGACCCACTGATATCATCAGTGATGATATCACTGATATCATCAGTGGATCTCATCCAGAACTTTTGGAGTTGCTAAAACTGTCTTCAACATACAGTCAGCAACTATCAACCAAGTAGGACATGGTTTTAAACATTTAAAAAGATCAAAAGTTCTTTCATCTTGAATAAATCACACATACTTTTGTCATGTTGGTATGTTGTACCACTGCTATTTTGTTTGACTTATATAAAACAGAATCTGGCATTTATATTATTTATAACAATGCTTTTAAAATATTCCATATCTGTGAGCTTAAAGAGAGTATTACCAAAAAAGATCATAAAAAAGAAAAGGAAGCTGTATGTAAGGAACCAATTTAGAACTAAAAACTTTTCACAATATTTCAGTAAGACCAGATGGGATGTTTTTTCCTTGAGTTAATTTTTCTTTAACGCTCCCACTTAACTAAGTACCAAAAATCATGTTATTTTAGAACCGCAAGGTATATGAATTATTTTCTATTCCATATTCTTTATTTTTCAGAAGAAAAAAACTTGAGGTAGAGTTAGGTTAAGGGATTTGCCCAGGAAAACAGTGGTTGATTTTTTTCTACCTATTTTTTCTTTCTTTTTTTCCTACCCATTTATGCTGCAAAACATTATATGCATGTACAAATATATATATTCGACATCTTCATGAAGGGTAGGGATTTCATATGGAGTCTAAACCTGACTATTTATGGAAATCACTTAGAGAGGTTTAGCAAAACAGATTCTCAGACCTCACCTTAAGCCTATTGAATCAGGATCACCCCAGGTGGGTAGGTGGGAGCAGGAATCAGTACTTTTAACCAGCAGCTCAGATGGTTCTGATGCTTAGTGAGCTTTAAGAAATTCTCTGTTCAAACATCCTCTTCTTCCACTTATCCTCTTCCAGTTATCCTCATTTTCTCTCTATTAAAGTCATTCTCACATTCAGCCTTCACTTCCAGGCGTGAAATTGGTAAGTGGGAGCAATGGAAAACGGTGGCCCCTCTTTGAGAGACTCCCTTTGTCAGCACTGTTGTCTCTTGTGCCTTTTATCTGCGGGGTGGATATATTAGCTCTTGGCCTAGCTCTCTCACTGAGGTGTGTGTTCTAAGTTCTGGGAGGCTAAGGTTTGTATGGACCATTTCTGCTCCCTTATGTCTCAGCAGGGTTTAGATTAAATGTTATTATATAGTTTTGAAATCACTGAATTCTAGTTAAATATGGACACAAATAATTTCATAGTGAGGGTAACCTTGTAAACAAATCAAAGAGTTTTACTGATTTTAATAATGACAAATTTTAGAAACTACACATCAGTGGGTATTTGTCTTTCCCAATCCTTCTCTCATTAGACCAGGGGAATAGAGTAAAAAATTAAATATATTCCTTAGTTTGTTCCAATATTATCATTGTGATTACTCCAGACAAAGTCTCTATTTTATTTGTTTTATTTTATTTCTTTTCTCCTTCATTCCATCCTCCTTCATCTTCCATAGTTATTCATTTTAGTGTATTTATTTTATGTCTTTCTAACAATTCCATTTGTAAAATAAATATGTGTATTCTTGTAATGATGTTGCTTTATGTGCATTTGTTTTTAAGGCCTGCCTAATTTATACTGTGCAGTAAAATATGCAATTTCTTGCTCTTTTCATTCACCATTATGTTCTTGAGATTTTTTTGTTGCTACATCATAATCTGTTTCATCATGTCTGACCATTTTATAGTGTTCTCATAGCCTTCATTTTCGTTATCCACTTTACTAGTCTTGAATGCCAACTTCTGCCACTTTGCTATTCCAACAACTTGGAGGTAAACATCCTTATAGCCATCTTCTTGTGGCCCCATGTGAGAAGTTGTCTGTCACTATGCCCAGAAATAAGATTGCTGTACAGAATATATGGAGAATATATGCATAAATTGTAAATTAACTGCTGTCAGATTGCTGTCCAGAACGGCCCTCTGTTTTCACTCTCATCTGCCATGAGGGAAGGTTATAGAGTTCCCTGGTGGCTCAGACGGTACAGCATCTGCCTACAGTGCGGGAGACCCGGGTTCAATCCCTGGGTCGGGAAGATCTCCTGGAGAAGGAAGTGGCAATCCACTCCAGTATTCTTGCCTGGAAAATCCCATGGACGGAGGAACCTGGTAGGCTACAGTCCATGGGGTCGCAAAGAGTCAGACATGACTGAACGACTTCACTTTCACATCCTTGTACTTTATAATAGCAGCTAAATTTCTATTAAAAAATCTGATGTGTGCCATGTACTGTCTCATTTTTCATTTCAGCTCATTTAGCTCATTTCAGCTAAAGTTTCAAAAACTATTTTTTATTAAATTTCTGGATTCCTAGGAATTTCAAATGTTCATTTTATTATTTAATAATTGCATTTCCAAGCTTTTGGACTATTGCTGTATACTGAAGGACATAAAACACATTGTGTGTTAGAAAGAGATTGTATGTAGGTTTTGGGGGAATGGCATTTAAAAACGTCTGATCTTATCTCAGGACCCTTATAAAGTCCTGACATTAGAGACATACTGTCATAGTTCAGGTAAAAAGCACTTTAGCATTCTACTTTTGATTAATCTGAGCCTTTTAAAGGCCTGTTCTGCTTTTTTAAAAATTATTTTTATTTATTTTTACTTTTTAAGATAGAAGGGTGGGAAGACCAATCATATTGGTAGGGAGGATAGGAGTAGACAGATGCATTCGAATACAATTCCCCCCCCCCACCCCCAAGCTATCAGATTAGACAATAAAGCAGAGATGTTACATGACACTTTATTTTCACAAGTAGTTTTATTAACACAGGGTTACCTCAGTCAACAAGAGAATATTCCACATGATAGATATCAGTCGGTCCCTTTCCATTTGGCTGAGGGCTCTGCTTCACACTGAGGCAAGTACTGGAGGGCAGAGTGCCTCAGTGATCAGGTCACACTCCAAACATTAGAGGTGTCTGATGCCAAGTCCTAGCTTCCCTTAATTACATGTCATGGATTTAGCTTTTATGACTCGATCTAAATCCTTTTAAGCTCATATAAATTAATGGGCTGTGAAACCTTTTATGATCCATTGTAGAAAGTATGTAATGCTTTGATTTATTATGAAATTACTTCTTTCAGATTTTGAAAGCTGTTCCTATTTATTTCTAAATCCTTCTCCTTACTCTCACTTAGGCTTCTTTTTGATCCTTTGACTATAGATTTCAGCCCATCCTGTGATTAACTTTCATGATGATTTTACTTTTGTGGCTGAGTCTGAGGTGGAGACCACATATTTTTAAGTCAATCTGTGTGGTTTCTGTGATGAAGCATTTGCTAGGCTGTGAATGACAGCCTGTACATAATATTATCCTTTACTTGTGGGGACTGAATGTATATGGGCTTAGTCCAAGAACATTGTTAACCCTTAGCAGATATTTTAAAGTTAGTTTCTACAGTACAGTGAAGTGAATCAGTTCCTGCATTGCAGTGGATTCTTTACCAGGGCTACCAGGGAAGCCCTTATGTATACATATATCCCTTCTTTTGTGGATTTCCTTCTCATTTAGGTCAGCACAGAACACTGAGTAGAGTTCCCTGAGCTCTACAGTAAGTTCACATTGTTGGCCATTAGCAGGTTAAGATAGATGGGCAGTATTTATGATTAGCTTATATATTTTCTCAGTGTGCACTTTCCTTTCTCCCATGGAAGTCTGTCAACATGGTAGCCATCCTTCCTGTCTGGGATCATAATGAGGCTCGTTTGTGAGATTATGATGGCAGAACAAGGGATCCAAAAATAAGTAAATCTTGCTATAAAGCAGAGCCACTGGTCCCCAGAAGTTTCCAGGGTAGGATGTACGTGAAAGATACACTGCCAAATGCTCAGGCAAGCTGGATATGGCCCAAGCTAGCCTTCAGGAAATCTCCCTTACTCCCGAGATCAGAACTTCCCACAAGTTAGTTGTGTGGCAAGATAAGTGGCCAGAGTATCCAGCAGCAGGCTGTGGATGAATTTATACCTCAATGTCATGGGCTCGCAAAGAAAGAAGACACACAAAATGATGTGTGTATCTCTTTCAGACACAGTGACTCTGCCCAGTAGCAGGAATGAACCAGCTCTTGTCCTCAAATTGTAAAGGATCAAGGGAGTAGGGTTGGGGCTGGAAGGGCCTTCTTCTAACCACACCCATGAGAAGCATTCCAGTAATAATTCAGTGATTGTATAGTACATTATAATTTATAACTTCATGTACATTATCCTTTTTAATTCTCACTGTCTGAGTTATATTAACATTATCATCCCTGGTGGCTCAGAAGGTAAAGAATCTGCTTGCAGGCAAGGAGATCCCAGTTTGATTCCTGGATAGGGAAGATCCCCTGGAGAAGGGAATGGCTACCCACTCCAGGGTTCTTGCCTGGCAAATTCCATGGAAAGGGGAATCTGGTAGGCTACAGTCCATGGGGTCACAAAGAGTTGGACATGTCTGAGCAATTAACATTTTCACTTTTCAAGGATGAAAGAACTAAGAGTCAGAGAAGTTAAACAACTTGGCCATGGATTATACAGTTTATAAATGGTCCTCTAAGTGCAGTGGTCCTCTGTTATATCATGGCTGCTCCATATTATAGCAGGGATAGATGGCTTCTGTGCACCTAATTTTATTTTCTGTCCAATAGGACAACAGTGCAGTTGTGGAAGTCATTTATCATTACTGAAGGGGAGTTTTGTGATCCAGTACAGTAATTTGAAGTTCTATAGTTTTTTAGTATTCCCTTTATATATTCCTGGAGGATAGTCAATAAGATACATAAAAGGTGTATAAAATTATTTTATAGATATGTGGTTTCTAAAGTCTGAAAATTATCATTTCTAAATCTTGTTTCCATTCAAATACCATTAACCATTCAAAGACTGCATTGAGCTTCAGTCATCTGGAGTCAGGTTGCAGGAAACCTCAGTAAAGAAACTTAGCATTTACATATAAGGAAAGCTGAGCAAGTAAGCAAATGTGCCACACCCATAGTACCCATAGTATATGGAGAAGCTCTGGTTTAGTCATTTTGGTTTAGACAGTGCTGGGTGGAAATACTTTCAAAATTTGAATTACTTTCCAGAACACTTGCCTTGAAAGAATGGATAATACATTTCAGACATTCTTTTGGGCCCTTTTGAAATACCTTGTACTATTTAACTGCTGTATTTTACTACTAAAATATGTGTTCTGTCACTGGAAATACATAGTTTAATAAGCTTAAAAATATGACTGAAACAATATAAGATATAAAATATTATTTTTGAAAAATTATTCAGAGTATAATAATCTGGCATTTTTTTTCTTAAAATGCCCCTATTTTTCTTAGAACAGGCTATTTTAGCATTGGGAGAGCTAAAGGAATGGGTTATAGAATTTTTAGAGTTTGAGAAACTGCTTGTTTTCACTTTCTCTTTAGAATTTTAGCTGAATCAAACTTGTGTTGTATTCCTTCTTAAGTGTTACTGTTACATCAGTTTCCAAGATAGTTTCTTTGATTCTTTTATTTAGTTGTAATTTATCTTTAATCCTATTAGAGTTAATTTTTCACCAATTTTGTTCTTGTTCCTTGTTATATTTTAGGTGATTTCTTTTTCATGTTTTTTTTTGTTGGCCAATTGTGAATATTGTGTTTTGGTTTACTAAACCATCAGTTCGGTACAGTTCAGTCGCTCAGTTGTGTCTGACTCTTTGCAACCTCATGAATCGCAGCACGCCAGGCCTCCCTGTCCATCACCAACTCCCAGAGTTCACTCAAACTCACATCCAGTGAGTCAGTGATGCCATCCAGCCATCTCATCCTCTGTCGTCCCCTTCTCCTCCCGCCCCCAATCCCTCCCAGCATCAGAGTCTTTTCCAATGAGACAACTCTTCGCATGAGGTGGCCAAAGTACTGGAGTTTCAGCTTTAGCATCATTCCTTCCAAAGAACACCCAGGGCTGATCTCCTTTAGAATGGACTCGTTGAATTTCCTTGCAGTCCAAGGGACTCTAAAGAGTCTTCTCCAACACCGCAGTTCAAAAGCATCAATTCTTAGGCATTCAGCTTTCTTCAAAGTCTAACTCTCACATCCATACACGACCACTGGGAAAACCATAGCCTTGACTAGATGGACCTTTGTTGGCAAAGTAATGTCTCTGCTTTCCAATATGCTATCTAGGTTGGTCATAACTTTCCTTCCAAGGAATAAGTGTCTTTTAATTTCATGGCTGCAATCACCATCTGTAGTGATTTTGGAGCCCCAAAAAATAAAGTCTGACACTGTTTCCACTGTTTCCCCACCTAGTTCCCATAAAGTGATGGGACCAGATGCCATGATCTTCATTTTCTGAATGTTGAGCTTTAAGCCAACTTTTTCACTCTCCTCTTTCACTTTCATCAAGAGGCTTTTCAGTTCCTCTTCACTTTCTGCCATAAGGGTGGTATCATCTGCATATCTGAGGTTATTGAAATTTCTCTCCGCAATCTTGATTCCAGCTTGTGTTTCTTCCAGCCCAGCATTTCTCATGACGTACTCTGCATATAAGTTAAATAAGCAGGGTGACAATATACAGCCTTGACATACTCCTTTTCCTATTTATTGAACCATAGACTCTGACATTTAGTAATAGGAGTAAATGCTTTTTCTTTTCTTAAAGACCACACACATTTAGTAGTTTAATTACTCATATCATACTTTTTGTTTTTGTGTGTTTTAATATTTTCTCTTTAGTAGAGTCTTTAGATTAAAAATATCAGTCAATAAAAAGTTTACCTGTCTGTAAAAAAATATTAGCAGTATTAAACTAGTGTTTTGTTTTGGTGGAGGAAAGGAGGGTGACTTTGTTCACTTTAACTGAGGAATTCTAATTTACTTTTGATGCCCTCAGAGATATTCATAAAACTCACATGACAGTAAGTCAGGCTTTGACAGGAACAGTGGCTTTTCAATGCCCTCTGAGGCATCATGTGCTAGTCTGGCTGTAAGATTATGGAGTTAGAACCTGTCATCCTATTTTAAGATTTTCTTGCTTATTTTACTGTTATAATGACAATTAACTATTCCTTTTTAATAAACAATAAAAGTAATTGAAAATTCAGGATACAGATTGGAGAACATTTGGTTGATGACAACTATCAGTGGGCTTCCCTGATGGTTCAGACAGTAAAGAACGTGCCTGTAATACAGGATTTGATGCTGGGGTCCAGAAGATCCCCTGGAGAAGGCAATGGCTACCCACTCCAGTACTCTTGCCTGGAGAATTCCATGGACAGAGGAGCCTGGTGGGCTACAGTCCATGGGAGTCACAAAAAATCAGACACAACTGAGCTACTACACTTTCAATTTCATCTATCAGTACTTTCTTAGTTTCTAGAATTTTAGTTGCTCAGGTTGGTGTTACCGTACGATGGGTCGTTACTCTGTAATTTTTAGTTGTGATATGGTATCATTGTTGAATCCTGCTAGTTTTCCTGGTTCTTGCTAACAAACTATGCTTTTCATGTTGTAAACTTTCTAGACTAAGATATTCAGGAGCATATTTCCTATGAAGATAAAAAACCTTAACCTTTATGCCTTTCTGTGAGTGTATGGCTTTCAAGGCTCTGTACTTAATTTTGTTTTATAAATTTAGTATTCTGCTCCTTAAAGAGGGCCTCTAGAGCTGTATAAGCTTCAGGCCCCACCACGCTTGGATTTACTGCTGGCTGTGTGGATCACAATAAACTATGGAAAATTCTGAAAGAGATGGGAATCCCAGACCACCTGATCTGCCTCATGAGAAACCTGTATGCAGGTCAGGAAGCAACAGTTAGAACTGGACATGGAACAACAGACTGGTTCCAAATAAGAAAAGGAGTACGTCAAGGCTGTATATTGTCACCCTGTTTATTTAACTTATATGCAGAGTACATCATGAGAAACGCTGGACTGGAAGAAACACAAGCTGGAATAAAGCTGGAATCAAGATTGCCGGGAGAAATATCAATAAGCTCAGATATGCAGATGACACCACCCTTATGGCAGAAAGTGAAGAGGAACTGAAAAGCCTCTTGATGAAAGTGAAAGTGGAGAGTGAAAAAGTTGGCTTAAAGCTCAACATTCAGAAAACGAAGATCATGGCATCTGGTCCCATCACTTCATGGGAACTAGATGGGGAAACAGTGGAAATAGTGTCAGACTTTATTTTTTTGGGCTCCAAAATCACTGCAGATGGTGACGGCAGCCATGAAATTAAAAGACACTTACTCCTTGGAAGGAAAGTTATGACCAACCTATATAGCATATTGGAAAGCAGAGACATTACTTTGCCGACAAAGGTCTGTCTAGTCAAGGCTATGGTTTTTCCTGTGGTCATGTATGGATGTGAGAGTTGGACTGTGAGGAAGGCTGAGTGCCTAAGAATTGATGCTTTTGAACTGTGGTGTTGGAGAAGGCTCTTGAGAGTCCCTTGGACTGCAAGGAGATCCAACCAGTCCATTCTGAAGGAGATCAGCCCTGGGATTTCTTTGGAAGGAATGATGCTAAAGCTGAAACTCCAGTACTTTGGCCACCTCATGCGAAGAGTTGACTCATTGGAAAAGACTCTGATGCTGGGAGGGATTGGGGGTAGGAGGAGAAGGGAACAACAGAGGATGAGACGGCTGGATGGCATCACTGACTAGATGGACGTGAGTCTGGGTGAACTCCAGGAGTTGGTGATGGACAGGGAGGCCTGGTGTGCTGCGATTCATGGGGTCGAAAAGAGTCAGACATGACTGAGCGACTGATCTGATCTGATCTGAATAAGTTAATGTCTTAGAAATTCTAAGAAAAGCAATGACAAAGATATACTTGAGGCTTCAAAAACTGTCAAGCCACACATATTTTTCCTGGTGGAAGAAATTACCTGGACAATCATAGCAACTAGTAGAACTGGGTTTTTGAAACCAGATGCACAGCTTATGATTACAAAAGCATCAAGAATAGTTTTAGAGTCTTGTACTCCTTTGACTGAGTTCTGTTCTGTAAATGTGCAGACTTTTGGTGAAGTTCTCTTAAAAAAATAGATAATTTCAAATGTTAGGAAATGTTTGTGAGATGTGGGAGTTTACACTTTGATCTCTGTTTTTATGTTCCTCTAGCTATAGTAATAGCATATGTCCCCTTCAATTTCTCTTCTTTATTTTCCTTCCGTTAGGTCTACTTGTATGTATTTCAAAAAAATCCTCGTAAGTAACGAGAATGCCAATTCAGTACTGCATATAATACTGAATCTTCACTTTTCATTGTAGTATGGGAATGTGAAAAAAACTGTACAAGCTGAAAGCATGTAGTGTGACCTTAATACTCAATGAAAAAGTATGATTGTTCCATGACCTTTAACAATGTGTGTCAAAGCATTAAAAAAAAAAAATCTCTTTCTGTTGGTTTTAAGTGCAGGGAAATGAAAATAATAGTAACACTAATATTTATTTAGTACATTATTTAATGATCTATAACATTAGAAACATTGAGATTAAAGTGTTTCATTTCTTTGCAAAAACCTATCAAATCATTTGAACAATTCTTGCATTCTTGTAATATATTTTATGATATGAAGAGAGCATTTTTTTCTACCTCTTAGCAAATAGTATACTTCTTTTAAGTTTGAATCCTTTTCAACTTTATCTTTTTACTTTCAGTACTGTGAATTACTTCCTAGTACTCCTTTAATGTGAAGTTTTTTTTTTTTTAATGGTATTACATCCTCTGGGAAACTTTGGTCTTTTTTACAGCAATCCTTTTCCTGATTTATGTTGATGGGTTTGTCCTCACTAGGTTCCTCTGGCTGCATATTTCAAGTCTCTCAAGTACAGCAATGTCAACATCCCCTCATTCTTTTAGAAGAAATAACTTCTTTTATGTTTAATTTGAATTTCACCTCCACCATGATCACTTTACATTCCTTTGGTGGCCTTTACTCTTTGATGGTGAATTCCTGCTTTTATTTATGCATTTTTGTGAAATGTCCCATGAGTGTGCCACTGAGAGACAAGGAGGCAACACACCTGCACACTTTGCTGTCTGTGCATGAGCTGAGTGGTGGATGCACTGTAATTCTGACAGGCTTTAAAACAAGTAGTGAAACTGATCACTGATTGTTATGGGTACTTGTTATTTACTCGTGACTTGTAGACTGATGATCTAGCAGCAAAGTTTATACTTTATGGTATCAATCATAGTTAATATACTATGAAAACCAAAATTTGGGAAACTGGTATTATTTAACAAAAGGATTGTTTAAGTAGCTAAAATTGATGCATACTGGACTTGTGTAAAGTAACAACTGTTTTTCTCTCTTACTCTTTCTCACTATATGTTCAAAATCACTTAAAAAGCTATCTTCTAGCAAGAGTTTAATAGTCAAGATTAAAACATGGTTTAACTATTTTAGTTCATTTTGTGGGAGCAATTATTTTGTAACTAAATTTGAATACTTAATTTAAAAGAGACAAGTATATGATTTTATGTAGCATTTGAAAAGCAACCCCAAACTGAAATGGATTGTTTGGTGTTTTTTTTTTTTTTCTTCCAGTTTTATGTATGGAGAATTGACTGACAAAAAAACCATTGAGAAAGTCAGGCAGACTTTTGACAACTACGAGTCAAACTGCTTTGAAGTTCTCTTGTACAAGAAAAACAGTAGGTATCTATGTCATCAATAAGATGCGTCAACTCCTTATTAATATTATATATTGGTAAGTGGTAGCTAACTATAGTGTAGAGAGAATATAAAAGATTTATTGCTTCTCTTGGCAGGAGGTATTTGTAAAAATTAAATAGCAAAATTAATAAATAATACTTATGAAAAACAACCTTTTGAGGAATGAAAGAAAAATATAATGCATTTTGAATATGATTTATTTTGTGTGTCAGATGGAAGGTTGTTTTGTGATTAATACCCATGGTAAAGATCCTATAGTTATGTGACAGCAGCCAAAAGTGACTGAAAAATTCGTTCATTTCTTCTTATGGTTAAAGGGAAAGTGGATTGTTATCAGTGAGTATGTTATCTTTCAACATATACGTAGATGACATGTGAGTGTATGGTGTCTACCTGAGGTGATCTTTGCCAATATGGCTGTTTGCTAGACCAGACTGCTTTGTTGGAAGACTGGTGAGAACAGGTGTTACTTTCAGAAAGTACCATTCACATCTGGTAACTTTGTATTGATTGTATGTGCTGTTGTCTAATGATGGGAAGTATGAGTGGTCAGTTGTCCATTATACAATCACATAATAGCTCATGATAAGGGTCTTAGGTAATTATGGGCCAGTTTGATGAGACTCTCCAATAGAGTTTGGAGGAAACAAACAACAAACAAAAAACCAACTAATACACTCATCAACCAAGTCTCCTTTCTAATTTGTTTTCTATGAATAGTTTCTTTTTTGTTGCATTTCCAAATGGGCCCTTTTTTTTTAAAGAACAGTCACTGCATAAGATGAATCAATTTATTTAGTGTTAATGGTTAAATGATAGCGAAGCCAGTTATTATCTTTAGTGAAAATTGATGGTTACTAAATTCTTTCCCAGTTCAGGAAGCATTCTAGCTTCAACAGGAAATGCTTGTACCAAGTGCAGTGCTGGTTGGGTTTTGTGAAGCATAGTTTATCCTCTCCATTGTACCTTAAATGTTTGTTCCCTGTTGAATATTTAGGTTTTCTTTTTATTAATAGGCCATCACAGGGATAACGACAACCATAGGCATTGGTTCACATTAGTAGTGAAGTTCCCATTACCAGGTGGTACTGGCAATGGAAGAATTAGTTTCAGTGGTTTTACCTAAGGAATGTTCTATCATCTTATTTTTCATTTTAGAATCAAGACTGAAAATATATTTCTCTTGACACCATATCCAAATGTCTATTGGCTTGTCAACTAGAGAACAATCCATTCTGAATAATCAGCTCTGTCTTCTACAAGAGAAGAGCCAGTTTCTAGGTGCTTTCTGGGCTTTTTCACTAGATCCAAACACATACTGATATTTTGTAGCCAAAACTTGTATGCCAAAGCTCCCTTTCTTTCTTTATTTTATTTGCCTCACCACAAGGGAGGATCTTAATTCCCTCACCAGGGATTGATTCATGCCCCTGACCACCAGGGAATGCCCCCTTTCATTTTTACACAGGGTTGTTACCCCTTGAATGACTTCAATATGTACCTCAAGTTTAGCAAATGATTTACTATTATTCCATATTACTAAGGTCATTTTAGGGCTTCCTTGATAGCTCAGTTGGTAAAGAATCTGCCTGCAATGTAGGAGACCCTGATTTGATTCCTGGGTCGGGAAGATCCTCTGAACAAGAGATGGGCTACCCACTCCAGTATTCTTGGGCTTCCCTTGTGGCTTATCTGGTAAAGTATTTGCCTGCAATGTGGGAGACCTGGGTTTGATCCCTGGGTTTGGAAGATGCCCTGGAGAAGGGAAAGGCTACCCATTCCAGTATTCTGACTGGAGAGTTCCATGGACTGTAGAGTTGGACACGGCTGAGCGACTTTTACTTCACTAAGGTCATTTTTACCCTGAGATTTGAACAGGATAATCTTTTTTTCTGATTTTACAGCTTCAAAGCCAGATCCATAGTTTCTGATTTTCTCAAAAATACCTTGTGGAAATTTTGTTTTGTTTATATCTTTTAAATCATGTTAGCAATAACTTTAATATTTCATTTCTAAAAGTTTCCTATGAAGATGGTTTGGATAGTTTGCTTTAATAGCATGTAATGATTGTCTGGCCCTTGTTCAGGCCTATCTGGTTCTTTTCAGATAACTTATATATGCATAGTTGTCTGTTTGGAGTCAGTAGGGATGATGGCACATAGCACTCTATATTAAAACTCCTGTCATTTCTGGATAGTATCTGCATTGAGTTTTTTCCTTAATATGATGAATAGATATTGTCCATGCACTATAATGGAGTTCTCCTATACTTAAAAGCAGCTTTAAAAAAATCTTGTAAATAGTTAGCTAAAGGCTTCTGAACATCAACTGAAAAAAGTGTGCTCTTATGATGTTTTTTTAATGTTAGAAAAATTCACACATCTGTAGAGAACTGTTTTGGGAATGCCAAAATCTTGGCCTGAATGCCAAGTCCTCCCAACACTTCCATTAAATAATTAGCTAAACACCATTTGCAAAAGGAGACACTGAGATATCTGATTTAATATGTATCACAATTGACTTTTCAGTTTGCAACCTCAATTCCTTAGGTCCATTGCTCTGATTATACTGGGTTGCTTATACTGTTGAGAAAAAAAGCAGTGGCTCTGGGAGGATGACTGAAAATGTATCTTTCTGTTTACACAAAGGCAGAACTGTGATAGCTAGGGCAACTCCAAATAATCAATGCCAGGGCACTGCCTTGAGTTTCCAGCAGCTACAGGTCTCTCTACCTAACCCTGCCAGACTTTCCATTACCTTGAACTTCAAATCCAGAATATAGATATTCACCAGCCATGCAGCAAAAACAGCCTCCTTGGAGAAGTCTGAGCCTATGACTAAACTTGAAAAAAGTATACTGTGATTTCTGAAAGCAATTTTAACAACAGCTCTGACTCAATGCCGAAATTTGAAAAGTTGCTGTTTTCCTTGGAAGGTCTGAGCTGTAACATCATCTCTTTCTATTTAGATTTCTAGCAGACCTTGGAAAACGACTTATTTTTAATGCCCTTTTCTCTCTGTTTATGACCCACTGCCTCAAGCTCACTGTGTTGGAACAGCCATAGGCCATGTATCTGCGAGCGTCTGGGTCTGGTGATTTGTCAAACTGTGCACATCACTCACAGTTCATGGACACAGTGTGTAAAATAAGAAGCAGAAAACAAAGAACAAGCCTTTCTGGGAGATGGTGGGATTGTTTTTGAGGTCCCTGTCTCATCCTGTAATCATCTGGGAAAAGGCTATGTCCTTCTGTAGGCTCCCTGGGGCTGCAAAGGACCTGGTTGTCAGAACTAAATATTTATAAAAACCTCTTCTCTGGAATTTTTTGACTTCTAGCATCTGGTAGTCAAGTCACCTATTCTATGTAAATGGCAAATTTCCCTTTATGGTGATATTATCAGTGGACAATTTTTAACCACCGATATGGAGATGCTTCTTATAGGTTTTCATTGAAAGTCACTACAGGCTATCGACTTTCCTCTAAAGATTAAATATTAACAGCTGCACATCTCACTCCCCAAATCCTAAACTTGACAAAAGACCATATGTCTTTAAAATAGACTATTCAGAGAGGCTTTACTGCACTGTGGCTTGGAAAGACTACAATGAAAAATGCATCATTTTGATTCTGATGGAAAATTCCCTCAGTGTTTTATCATTTGGTGAGTAATTACTCCTTTGAAGGCATTTCTTGTGTCTTCAAATATTTATTATTTGATGTAATGCCAGTTTCTGATTTGTCCAAATCCTAAGGCTTGAATACTTTGAAACACTGTGTCTTCTGAAGTCTGCAGGAGCTATTGTTTGAAGATCATTGTGACAGAGTCCAGGCTCATGCTTTGAGCAAGGGAGGTTGGAAGCAGTGTCTCATGAAGATGTCTGAGACTTTCAAGGCCTGGGGACATTTTTTTCTTTAACACTGCCTTCAAGTCTTCAGGTATAGCTTTGTGTACATCAGGCTTGTAGTGTTACTGACATCCTGTCTCTCTGATGGGGGGATGTGGTCAGAGCTGAAGAGTTTAAGTCTGTTTGATTGATGAGAGAAACTTGAGGTAGAAACAGCAATTCAAAAGTTCCTGCAAGAGAAATACTTATCAAAGCATCAGGTATTGATGTTGAAGTCGACCGGAAACAATTCTCGAAGTAACACGGAGAAGCGCATAGGAATGCTCACACTTGGTGAGAACATGGAAGGGAGTTGTTGAAAGCAGCAGTGGTGTAGAGACCCAGATCTAAAGGTGACACTGAAAGAAAAGTGAAAGTGTTAGTCCCTCAGTCATGTCCAACTCTTTGTGACCCCAGAGACTGTAGCTCACCAGGCTCCTCTGCCTGTGGAAATCTCTAGGCAAGAATACAGGAATGGGTAACCAGTCCCTTCTCCAGGGGATCTTCCTGACCCAGGGGATTGTCCTGACCCAGGCCTCCCTCACTGCAGGCAGATTCTTTACCATCTGAGCCACCAGGAAGTCCCATTAACAATACTTAAATAGCAAGACTGCCTTTATTCCATTGTGTTATGAAATGATGCCCTGTGCTTTATTTTCAAATTTTGATATTTTGATTTGAAAAACATATTCATTAATTTTTGAGCAACTGGTAGGTGATATAAAATGAAAATTGTACTGACTCTTTTCAGTAATTAAAATACTGTTGTTTTGGTGCTGATTCCTGACATAGCAGTTAGTGGCTGAAGGAGGAGGGAAAGCAGAAGACCAAATTATTGTGGTGTCTGCATCACACTCTGTTGTCCTTTCTCTCTTTTCCAGGAACCCCTGTTTGGTTTTATATGCAAATTGCACCGATAAGAAATGAACATGAAAAGGTGGTTTTGTTCCTATGCACTTTCAAGGATATTACGTTGTTCAAACAGCCAATAGAGGATGATTCAACAAAAGGTAATTTTCAAAGGAATTACTATACTTAAGGATTAGCCTGTCATTTAAATATAGTATTATTATTTTAACAATATCCATGGGTTGAGCTTTTAAAACAAAATTTTACTATGTGGGCTTTCTTTGGTTTTATATTTATTCTAGTAATTGTCCAGAATCAATTTTATTCAATCATGTTGTTTGAATGGAAATAGGACATTGAAATATTAGGTGGTTAACTTAATTATTATAAGAGAAATTGAGATGAGCTATAAGGAAGAGATTTCATGGAGCATTATAATTTTGAATCAATATGGGAATTTCAACAACTTCTATCATACTGAGACTTAGAAACAAAAAGTATAACAGCTTCTGGGGTTGTGTGGTGAAGTTCTACTGGAGCACAGTTGATTAGTTGATTGAATTTTGTTATATTGATTAGAGCACGAATAGTTGACTTTTTCAGGCTTTTCTTCCTTTATTTAGTTGTTGTAGATTCTCTTGGGTAGATGCTGTTTAATTATGTAAAGAACAATTTTGTCATCCAGAAAGCGGCTGGCAAAATGCAAACATTCTGATTGGAGTCTTATTGACTATAATATTCAGAGAGACTACTATAGAAGACATTAGTGAGTGGTATGAGCTTCTATCCCCTTTTATATGTAATTTACTCTCATTTTATTCTGTCTAATTATTTTTAAATTAGAAACTGATGTCATATAAATGAAATTTAAATACCCTTTGAAGAAGTTTTTATGAAATGGTATTTTTAATTATCTCTTAGGAGACTAAAAATGGATTGTTTTCTTTACATTTAACAAACATTGCATTTTTTTACCTCTTTAAAAAAAACTGGCACAGCAATTTTAATATTTTCAACTGTAATCATAATCAGAGAAAAATTACATGTATATATATACATATATCTCATGTATGTACACTCATGTATGTGTGTGTATGCTCGGTTTCTGTTTAGCATCAGATTGCAAGAGGAAAATTTTATGAAGTGCAGACCATTTGAAGTGTGACAGAGAACAATTCATTGTGACTATTTCTGAAAATGTGTATGCAAAATCATCTCCTGGAAGTTCAAATAAAGTATTCACTTTTCGACTTGTACTACCTGTTACTGATTTTACCTGTAGACCCGGTATCTAGGAAGTTTAGGATATATTGTAATACTATTTTTAATAGAATAGTTTTCTAATAGTGTTTAGGTGTATTGCCCCTTTGTTTTGAAATTCAAGGTGCTCCATCCAACAGCAGCAGAATGCATATGCTTCTCAAATTACGTGGAACATTCACTAGATAGATTATATTCTGGCCATAAAACACACTTTAAAAGCTTTGCTGCTGCTGCTGCTAAATTGCTTCAGTCGTGTCCGACTCTGACAGCCCACCAGGGTTCCCCATCCCTGGGATTCTCTAGGCAAGAACACTGGAGTGGGTTGCCCTTTCCTTCTCCAATGCATGAAAGTGAAAAGTGAAAGTGAAGTTGCTCAGTCGTGTCCAACTCCTAGCGACCCCATGGACTGCAGCCTACCAGGCTCCTCCGTCCATGGGATTTGCCAGGCAAGAGTACTGGAGTGGGGTGCCGTTGCCTCCTCCGAAAGCTTTGCTGCTGCTGCTAAGTCACTTCAGTCGTGTCTGACTCTGTGCGACCCCAGAGACGGCAGCCCATCAGGCTCCCCTGTCCCTGGGATTCTCCAGGCAAGAATACTGGAGTGGGTTGCCATTTCCTTCTCCAATTCAGGAAAGTGAAAAGTGAAAGTGAAGTCGCTCAGTAAAAGAGTATAAATCTTGCAAGGTATGTTCTCAGATCACAATGGAGTTAAGCCAGGAATCAATGAGAGGAAGACAGGTAGAAAATCTCCAAATATTTGGAAACTAAGAGATTTCTAAATACCCCATGGGTCAAAGAAAAAGTCTTAAGATAAATTATAAAAATATTTTGAACTAAATGAAGATTTAAGTATGACATATCAAGTTTCTGAAATGTAAAAGCAGTGCTTAAAGGGAAAAGTATATCATTAAATGCATATATTTGAAATGAAGAAAGTATGAAACTAAATATCTAAGCTTTCACCTTAGGCAACTAGACAAAGAAGAGTAATTTAAACCAAAGCAAGCTGAAGACAAGAAGTAATAAACCTTAGAGTAGAAATCAATGAAAAGGAAAAAATTAGAGAGAATCATTGCAACCCAAAAGCTGATTCTTGGAAAAGAATGTTAAAGTTAGCAAACCTCTAGCCAGGATAACCAAGAAAAAGGGAGAAGGGACAAATTACCATTACCAGAAATTAAAGGACTATCACTACATATCCCATGAGCATAAAAGCATGTAAAGAAATACTTTGAGTGACTTGATAGCCACTGCATCGATAACTTAGTTAAAATGGACCAATTCCTTGAAAGACACAAACTACCAAAACTCATGATAGGAGGAATAGATAACCTGAATTGTCCTATATCTATTAAATAAGTTAATAATTAATAAAGTTCCAAAATAAGAAGTGCTGCTGCTGCTGCTGCTAAGTCGCTTCAGTCATGTCCGACTCTGTGCGACCCCATAGACGGCAGCCCACCAGGCTCCCCCATCCCTGGGATTCTCCAGGCAAGAATACTGGAGTGGGTTGCCATTTCCTTCTCCAATGCATGAAAGTGAAAAGTGAAAGTGAAGTCGCTCAGTCGTGCCCGACTCTTAGCGACCCCATGGACTGGAGCCTACCAGGTTCCTTCGTCCATGGGATTTTCCAGGCAAGAGTACTGGAGTGGGGTGCCATTGCCTTCTCCAATAAGAAGTGCAGATAGTTTTATTGGTGAATTCACAGTCTCTTCCAGAAAACAGTGGTAGAGAAAACTCTTCTTACTCATTCTATGAGGTCAGTTCCATCATACCAAAACCAGAAAAAGATATTACAGAGTAACATTTCTCGTGAATGTAGATATAAAAGTCCTCAACAAAAATAGATTGCCAGGATGTGTTAAAAGAATTACACTTAATGACTAAGTGAGATTTATTCCACATGGAAAGATGTTTCAAAATTTAAAAACCTATCACTCTCATTCATAGTACTGATATTAGGTTAAAGAAGAAAATTGATTTGATCGTATCAGTTGGCAAAGAAAAAGTATTTCGCCACACCCAAAAGTTGTTCATGATAAAAACTCACAGCAAAATAGGAATAGAGAACTTCCTTAACTTGACAAGAAACATTTATGAAAAACCTGCAGCTAACAGCTGTCTGTATCTTAAAGTGCCATATATATGTTTTTAAATTTTTATTTTATGGTAGGGTAGAGTTGATTAACTATGTTGTGTTATTAATAGTTTCAGGTGTATAGCAAAGCGATTCCTTTTTCAAATTCTTTTCCTATTTTATTTATTACAAAGTACTGGGTAGAGTTCCCTATGCTATACAGTAGGTCCTTATTGGTTATCCATTTTAAATATAGCAATGTGCACATGTCAATCTCCCAATCTGTCCCTCCCTCTGCCCTTTCCCCTGGTAACCATAAGTTTGTTCTCTAAGTCTGTTAGTCTGTTTGTTTTGTATATGTTTGTTTGTATCATTTTTTAAACATTCTGCATATAAGCAATATCTTATGATATTTGTCTTTCTCTGTCTGACTTACTTCACTTATTTTGATAAATCTCCAGGCCCATCCATGTTGCTACAGATGGCATTATTTCATTCTTTTTAATGACTGAGTTATATTCCTATATATATATATATATATATAGGAATATATATATTCCTATATATATATATTTATACCACATCTTTATTCATTCATCTCTTGATGGACTTTTAGGTTGCTTTCATATCCTGGCTATTGTAAATGGTGCTTCAGTGAACATCGCAGTGCACATATCCTTTCGAATCATGTTTTTCTTGTGATATATGCTCAGGCGTGGGATTGCTGGGTTCTATGGTAGCTCTATCCTTAGTTTTTTTAAGGAATCTCCATACTATTTTCCATAGTGGCTGCACCAAGTTACATTCTACATTTGTGGACTTTGATGAAGGTCATTCTGACAAGTGTGAGGTGATATATCACTATAGTTTTGATTTGTTTTTCTCTTATAGTAATTAGTGATGTTGAACATCTTTTCATGTGCCTCTTGGCCATCTGTGTCTTCTCTGGAGAAATATCTATTCTTGTCTTCTGCCATACTTTTTGATTGGATTGTTTGTTTTTTAATATTGAGCTTCAGTGAATTGTTTGTAAATTTTGGTAAAGTGCTATATTCTAAAATAAAAGCTAAATGATTGGCATATGACTTGTGACCCAGCATATTCTTCAGATGAATTTTACTTGCCTTCATACATGAATGATTGCCAGACTGAGTAAAAAACCACAGACTTTTCCCCTCAAAAATATTTATACATTTTTAACTTTCATATTTAATGGTTATTGTTTTTCTCATTCACTTTAACTGACTTCATGGCACAGCTAAAGTTGGCCAAGAAAAGTAGAATACTTTCTCACAGGTTTGACCTGCTGAACATTAATGGTGGTATCTGTTTATGGAAACTATAAGTTGGCAGCATTTTACAATGAGGTTGGGAGAAAGGGTGCTAATGTTGAAAGACTGACCTTTATTTCTCAAGCTAATAGCTCTCCATTTATCTGCCTCTACCTCCATCTCTCTGCATCCTTTCATCAGACTCATAGAGCTCTTTCTCTTTTGAATGCATTATTTTATTCTTACAAAAATGAACTCCATTTAAATAAACTCGAGACAACTCAGACCACTTGATTTTTGAGTAATCTGTTCAATAGAGCTGTAAATTAAAATTTATAGGGAAAATCAAACCTCATTGTGAAAACCTTAGACTAAAATATCTCTTTCCAATTTGTAGTGGAAGAGCTTATTTTAAATAGATTTTTATTTTGAGACTCCTCTACACCTTTCAAATGCATAACAGATTTCTAAAAAAGTATTGCACAATGTAACTGTGAATGGTGTATATGAGCTACTTTCTATTATTCATGTGAGTTGTAAATTTAATATGAAAAATTCAATAGAACTAAAATATTTATGGCATTAAGCAATCATCCAACTATCCCTATGAAGCTAGCATATCAGAAAGTATATTTTGAAAACTTGGCGCAAAAATGCATCTTTCAACTTTTTAGTTTGAGCAAAGAGGACCATAGAACTTTTGGGAAAGAGCAGATGAGATTTTGTGATAACACCAGAGTATCAATATGATTCGAGTATAGAACATTGAACATGGAGGCAGCAATGTTATTTTTTTATTGGAATATAAATGCTTTGCATTTTGTGTTAGTTTTTATTGGAATATAAATGCTTTGCATTTTGTGTTAGTTTCTGCTGTACGATCAAGTGAATCAGTCATATACGTACATACATCCCTTCCCTCTTGGAGCTCCCTCTCACAGCCTCCTCTCACCTCTCTAGATCATCACAGAACACCTTGCTGAACTTGTGCTTATAGCAGCTCCTTACCAACTATCTATTTAACACATGGTGGTGTATATATGTTAATCTTAATCTCTCTCTCTCTCTTCATCCCACCCTACCCCGCCCTGCACCATGCCCACATGTCCATTCTCTATGTCTGCATCTCTCTCCCTGCCTTGAAAATAGGTTCATCTGTACCATTTTTTCTAGATTCTACATATATAGTAATCTTACTTTAGATTCAACCTTGGGCACCAGAGTTACTTAACATGAGCCTTTTTGTGACTCTTCTAGGAGTATTTTTTCTTTTTGTTTATTTTATTTATTTATTTTTCCACAACCAAGCATACTGACTGAGCACACAGTATGGTGCTGGCACTATTAACTAGGTTTTGGAGATACAAAGTTCCTTCCATCATATCCTAATGGGGAGAGGGGTGGTGTGAAAACAGATTGATATATAATGGAAGCTTTCTTCTGATTACTCTTATTTTCTCAGTAAAAGAGGAAACATGGTTATCAACTGAGATTAAGGATGGTGAGGAGGTAAGGAGGAGTTGAAGGGGAGAGGAGGAGGAGGAGGAGGGGGAGGAGGAGGAGGAGGGGGAGGAGGAGGTATGAAACAGTTGTGTAGAGAGTGAAGCAGTGAGTGGCAAAGGCTAAATTCAGCAGGTTTTCAGTGCAGCAGTAAGGTCCATGTGAAACTTGTGGTCATGCATTTCGTTAGTATCTATGAGCATGATGATGTGTTTACTCCACCCTAGTAGAAGGCGATGGCACCCTACTCCAGTACTCTTGCCTGGAAAATTCCATGGATGGAGGAGCCTGGTAGGCTGCAGTCCATGGGGTCGCTAAGAGTCGGACATGACTGAGCAACTTCACTTTCACTTTTCCTTTCATGCATTGGAGAAGGAAATGGCAACCCACTCCAGTGTTCTTGCCTGGAGAATCCCAGGGACGGTGGAGCCTGGTGGGCTTCTGTCTATGGGGTCACACAGAGTCGGACACGACTGAAGCGACTTAGCAGCAGCAGCAGCAGCAGTATAGTCAAAGGTGTGTAGATGGTGAAGTAGGTGAGTTGGATCCAACCAGAGTTGGGATTTGTTTAGGTGAGCAAGATGAAAAGAATCAGGGAGCTCAAGGATCAGGGAGAAGGGATCAAAGGAGCTGAGGATATTTGCAACAGAGTAGGCTGAAGGTGTTTGCAAAAATTTGAAGCAATACTTAGATAGTAAAAGCTTGGCTGGGGATATAGAAAATAGTGTTTTAAATGCAGAACAAACAAGTGAATCCACACATAGGAAAGCCAGGATATAACTTTCTAGAACAAGGCCATTTTACCTTTTTTAATGTGGAAAAGGGGCAGTGATTGGAACAAAGGCCCATATCGTTTAAGAATGTGACAAAAGTGATTGGAATTGGTATCAGTCTCTTTAGGCTTATATTGGTATTTTTACCAAGAAACTCAGACATATAGGTCAAAAACCTGAGTAAATTGGCTAACTGTGAATTGTACTTCTAAGTTGTATCTGGAGTGGTAACTACAGTGTAATGGCAGCCAACTAATTTGAGAGTAGTACTTCCTCATATGATCACCAAAACTTCATTCTGGATGAATTTCTGCCTTTGAAATTAATGGCACCGAGGGATGTCAACTTACATATACATGATGGGTGGTAGCAGAAACTATTGAAGGGCAAGAAACCAGTCTTGATGAAGCAGTTACTATGTGTCAGGAGCTTTGTATTCTTTATAGCTCTTTCCTATAATTCTGAAAATTAGTGTTATTATCTCCATTTTACTGTTGAAGATTCTGACACTCAAAGTCTGACTGATTTTCAATCCAATGTTCTCTCTATTGGACCATGCTGCCTTATCCCTTTCCAGTGGATACTTATTGGGGTTTGGCCACCTTAAACCCCCTGCTCTCCTTTTTCCCTACAAAGATGAAGCACAGGTTGAGAACAGTCCGATTCTGACAGGACTGTACTGTTTTGAATCAACAGAATTTACTGATGATAATTCAAGGAGGGAAAAGTGTTTTTGTTATCTTTTGTTTCTGATACCGAGGTCCGGGAACTGTTGCTCAGATTATCAGTCAGTGGTACCTGATACATCATTTATAATAATACAAAGGGGGAAAAATGACAGCCAAGAAATCCATTCTGTTGATTATCCATATGTGTTCTAAAAGCGATGGTTCAAATCTCTGCCCATTTATATAGTACAGTATTTTCAAACAGATTCAAAAACTGCCAAGACACTTAACAGTGTGAAATATCCTGTGCCAAATAGTTATGGCATCTTTGTGCCAATAATTGAGACAAAAAAAGTTCCTGTAGAATGAAAATAACAGCAAAAATAGCAGCCTTCCCCTTGTAGGAAGCCAATGGTTTTCTTTAGAGAGGAAACAACAGATGAAATATGAGTAATTATACCATGTAGTCTCTTTGGCCAAGAGTATAATTGTTTACCTAAGCTTTTTTCTTATAGATTAGAATCTTGTGTTGCAGTCTAGTAGATTGATTGAGCTGCCTCTGTGACTTCCTTTTATTTTTAAGATTAGGCAGTCCATGACAAAGAGGTTAATTGCAACCCAATAGAGCTAAACTAATGTTTTATTAAGAAGAAGTTGGCATCCTAAGCTTTTAGGAGAACAAATGTTCTCATAATGCCATGAACAACTTATAGAGCAAGTATTAGGCTCTTCATATTCAGCTGTCTGTTCACATTACCCCATATCGACCACATCTAAGTAACATCAGCGAACTGTGCTGAATAATCAGTCACACCAGTTAGGTCTCAGTAAAGGTGAAATCAGTAAATGTATCGCTGGGGAAAGTTAGAACTGCTGATATGCCTTTTCTCCCCTCTGACCTAGACAGTGTGACTGCTTAACTTTTTCAAAGTTTGACTGTTTAGTGAGGGCTGCTGACAGATCTGGAGAAGGCAATGGCACCCCACTCCAGTGCTCTTGCCTGGAGAATCCCATGGACGGAGGAGCCTGGTGGGCTGCAGTCCATGGGGTCGCTGAGAGTTGGACACGACTGAGCAACTTCACTTTCACCTTTCACTTTCATGCATTGGAGAAGGAAATGGCAACCCACTCCAGTGTTCTTGCCTGGAGAATCCCAGGGACAGGGGAGCCTGGTGGGCTGCCGTCTATGGGGTCGCACAGGGTCCAACATGACTGAAGCGACTTAGCAGCAGTAGCAGCAGCAGCTGACAGATCAAATTAACTAATTCATCTAATCACATGGGCAATTGCAGATGTATCCAAGAGCACAAAGGTATAGTTATAAGGAAATTCACTGTGGCATTGTTAGTGATAGTAAAAAATCTAGAAGCCACTTAAATGTTTGTTAAGTAGAATATATACATGATCAGAAAAGAGCAAATGCCTAATTCTCTAAGATAATAAAGATACAGGCAAGAATCAGTTACCATGGTTGGGTGGAACTTGAGATGGAGGAAACAGAAGGGAAGTTGAAGGCTGTTGTGTTTCTTCTGTCTTCTTTTTTTCAATAATATATTTGATAAGGTAATCTGCTGAGAGTGAGGACAGAGGGACAGCATAAAGAAAATAATGCTGTTTAGAACTGAGGACTGCAAGAAAGCTCTCACCAGAGACAAAAGATCACTGAGCAATTTAGGGAGTGCATCTTTGAGTGCTCCCTTTGATTTAAATGTAAATCAAAACACTCCCCAGCTTTGCATTGGTTTTCTAGCTCTGTGAGTATTTTGATATTGAAGCTCTTACATGGTTAAATGATTAGACAACTGCCTTTGCTGTCTCTAGGAAAACTCCTTACCAAGTATTGATATTTCCTTCTAAACTTCTGTCAGTATGTCTGAGTCAGTTTGACAATTGTCACCACTTTTTTTTTTTTCTGTTAGCAACTCCCCAGTTTTCATTTTGAGAGAAAAATTATAGTCCTCCACACTTCCTCCTTAACCCTCTACCCCACCCTTTCTAGCTTCTCCAACCCAAAGCCTTTCCTTCACAAGACAGAGTTGTATTAGTGTCTGCTAAGAGCTGAACATAGAAAAGCAGAAGATTTGCTTCTTTATTTTCTAATTTTAACTATTAATACATATAATCTGGGTGCCTTGTTAATTTCTATTTATCTTTTTAACTAATGTTCTCATTCATTCAAAAATGTGTCCAGTGCCCACTATGTTCCAGTCATGGAACTAGACAACCAGGGATAGAAAGAATAAAATCTGGCACCTAAAAGTCATATCATGCAGTAAAACTCCCTTTTCATCTATGTTTAAGGGTTGTCTCATGCAGAATAAAATTTCAGATTGAAGAATTAACGTTTTTCTTTCTGTTTCTTTCTACTGTTTACCATGAAGAAAAGTGGATGTGTTTTATTTTCACAGTTTTAACATTTGTCTTCCTCCAGGACATTGAAATAAGGTAAAGGGATGAAATAGTTCTTGATTATGTTGACTTCATGTGTAAAATGAGATACACAGACACAGGCACATTTGTTTTATGTTTAAATGAGGAACTGCTGCTTTCTCATTAAGAAACTGTAGTGTGTACTCACGATTCTTGAAATAGAAAACCAGAGGATGATGATGAACATTCATCATCATGTTTCTTCTTCCGCACACATTTGCTTCTTTATACTATCCGAGGAAAGGAGTGAATACGTGGTATTTGATGATTTGTATTCTTCCATGTATTATTAAACTTATTCCTTTGATGTCTCCTTTAATTTTTAAAAAATATTTTCTGAACAAACCATTATCACACACAGGAAATAAAAATTATCTTCTCTTTTAATCCAATAATCAGATGTCCTAATAGGTGCAACGTTATTTATCTTAGAAATAATGAACCTTAAGTTACTATAAGATTGACTTGCAGTAATTCTTGGCAGTCCAGTTGCTAGGACTCTGTGATTTCATTGTTGAGGGCCTGAGTTTGATCTCTCATCAGGGAACTAAGATCCTGCAAGACTTGCGGCTCAACCAGAGAAAAAGAAAAGAAAAGAAACTGAATCAATGTTGACTTGGAAGTTTCTAAAAATATTCACTGCAATTATAATACTCAATTGCTGTAAAAAGAGAAATGATCAACAAGAAATATTTTAACATACCTGCTGCCAATATAGTCTCTGTCATCTGAGGACATCCTCATCATTTTAACCCAATAAATCAAAAACCAAACCAAAACCCAGTGATAATAATACATGACAATATTTCATGTTAATGCTCATGATAATAAAAATGCAGCTTATTTTTAAATCTTATTTTTAAAGTTACAAATAACTTTTGATTAATTAGTCAATTAAAGGTCTATTTTATGGCAAGCCTCTGCCAAGTTCTGAGAATGGAGAGATGAATGGCAGTTTAATGGGAGTGACTGACATGCTTATCAATGACTGCATTAGTATTGTTAGTGCCATGTGAGGTATGCGTCCTGTAGTGTGAATGCACAGAGGAGAGTGCATCTCTTCCAGTGGATCTCAGAATGCTTTGAGTTTGGAGGTACCAGTAAGCATTAGCCAGAATGATGGGAAGGGCAAACGCATTTCAGACAGGCAGCATGATTATAACATGTGAAAGCATGAAAGCATTGAATGTCATAGGGTGAACAAAGAATTCCTAATGGATTTAGTTTTGTTTTTCAGTTTGTCATTTTAATTACATAGTGATTTGAGTACAGAGTGTGTATGAGAAGCAGAAGGAGATGGATGCAGAGGAAATCTTTAGGGTCAGAAACAAAATGACACATATACCAAGGATATTCAGTGTTATCCTGAAGGCCTCTAGGGATCTCTTAAAGAATTAAAAACGGGAGAAGGGCATAGTAAAACTTGTGCTGTAGAAGGAGCTCTGGCAGCAATGTGGAAAATATGTGGTCAGAGAACAGAATATAGACTATAGTTTTTAGGAGCTACTATCTAACTCAGGTGAAAGATGATATATATGACATGACATATTAGCGATGGAGAAAGGAGATTAAATTTCAGGATATTTGTGGAAGGAATTGGATGTGTGTGTGTGTGTGTGTGTGTGTGTGTGTGTGTATGACGTGATAGTGTAGGAGGATGGTAAATCTCAAGTTTCTGATTCAGACAGCTGGAAATATTGTTGAGTCATTCACTGAGACCAAGAATCCACGAAAAAAGCAGAGTTGGAGATGTGGGGAGAAGGTGATGATAAGATCAGTTTTGAACATGTTTAAGAGTCATCTGAGTAAGAGGTGACCAATGGCCAATTAGACATAGATCTAGTACTTGGAAGAAAAGTCTAAGTTGGTGATATAGATTGCTTGATAGTGTTTTATGTTGATGTTTAGTTCTTAGAGCTGATGACATATCTGGTGCTTCCCTGTTTTTCTAGCATATTGCACAGGACAAACTTTAGGGTTGCATACGATTTCCAAAACCTAACATTCTAGTCACTAGGATGAGCACCATTAATGAAAAAGAATAAAGAATCTTCTATCAACCAGTACCAGTTTACTCTTTTCCCCAATCCAATAGTTGATATCATAGAGTGAGCTGAATTGATGGGACAATATAAAGCCTACATGAAGCCAGAATTAGATTGAAGAATAGCAGTAAAGTATGATGTCATCTACCTTGTGTGGCTTGAAAGACATTTGGTTGTGTCTGCCCAGGATTTCTTCCTTTATTTTTTGTCTGAAATTTCATCAATTCATCATTGTCTGAAATTTCATCAATTCCATTAGAGTCATTCCACTGGACCTTCACGAGTTTTCATTTTTAAGGAGTTGTTTGGTAAATACCCTAGTTAAAGGTAGTACGGTGGAAATTATCAAATGATCTTAATGGAGTTTGTAATAGATTAGAGCTTTTTGGGATAGCTAGAGAAAGGCTAATTGAGATAAGAGCAGACTGTGGTTGGTTTTGTTCCACTTGGTCACATCTCATTGACATTTCCTTAAAGTTAGTTAGCTTAGTAGTGAAAAATTAATGATTTTAATAACGGAAATAATGGAAGAAAAAATTCTTTTTTATTAAATTCACATTCCTTCTTCTCAGAAGTTAAAGTTACTACACTTTTAGAAAACATTATTAAAGGTTCTATATATTCACAAAATAATCCTTAAATACCAGTGAAATTGTTAGTAAGAGAGAAATAACATTTTGCTATGTTACAAAGAAGATGGAGGTGTGTGATATGAATTATAGTATGTGAGATTTGTTGAAGTTGGACTTTATTCTCTTACGTATGTATATCTTCACATAAGTACACAATAAGACTGTTTTTATTATGGTAATGCTACCTTCCATAATAAATATCCCCCAACTTAAGTAGTTTAACACAAGAATTTGTGTTATTCTTGTTCATATAACAATCCAAGCAATTGATCCTTGGCATATGGCATTCTTCTATGCTCTGATTCAGTGGCTTTGCCATCCCCTGGGGCCTTATTGTCATTTTCATACAGCTAGCAGAAGGAGAGAGAAAGTATGGAGAAGTTTCACTTGCCTCTTAAGTTGTTGCATGCATAGAAGTGACACACATCACTTCTGCTCTCATTCCATTGGTGAGAACTACAGACATGCCCATACCTAGAGGCACAGAAGGCTGGAAAATGCATTCCTGGCTGGGCCACTGTTTCCCATTAACAAACCTATACAATGCTAAGGGGAGGATAGAATTTTATGGACACCTAGCTGCTTGGACCCTATGATATTAATAGATTTTCACAAAACACAAAGATCATACATAAAATTTACTTAGTATTTTATAACTGCCCTTGAAGTATATGATGATGCCTATGTAAAAATGAAATGCTTTAGGTTGAAACTTTTCATTAGGTCTGCATTTTCATTAGCATGAAGTGCTAACTTTTAATTACTTATGCTCTTTCTGAGATCCCTTGAATATGAGCAAGAATATTGACTTCTATATTCATTATGTGTGAAAAACTGAGACTTTCTTTCCTTATTTTTAAGGTTGGACAAAATTTGCCCGATTGACACGGGCTTTGACAAATAGCCGAAGTGTTTTGCAACAGCTCACGCCAATGAATAAAACAGAGGTGGTCCACAAACATTCAAGACTAGCTGAAGTAAGTGCAAGATTAACTTTACTTCTCAACATGCTGGTGGTGGTACATTTCCCCCATCCAAATGTCTCAATATTGATATTTCTGGCTATTATTTTACAAATACTTATGTGTTAATTGATTCTTCCCTTGTAGAATTGTAGAAATTTCATATATTTCTTTTTATGCTCTCCTACTTTGAAAATGGGAGGGTACTTTACAACATCCCAGATGATGTCTGTAGAATATGAGGTTTTCTTTGAGCAAATGAGATAGCAAGTTCATTCATTCACTTGTGTGTGCAGCATAGACTTATTGAGGGTTTGCTCTGTGCTTGGTAGGTACTATGCAAAGGATATAAAGATGAATAGGCCATGGACCCTATCATCAAGGAGTTAAATATCCAGCAGAAAAGGGAGATGGTACCTGAATGAGATGATACCTGGGCTAAGCGAATTTTTAAAAAAAATTAGAGTTGATTTATAATGTTGTGTTATTGGTTTCTAGTATACAGCAAAGTGATATTATATATATATATAGTTATATAATATAGTATATATATTTTCATATTCTTTGAGTTATAGGTTATTATAAGACATTGAATATATAGTAGTTATTATAAAATTTTATATATATGTTGTTTATCTATTTTATGCATAGTAGTTTGTATCTGCTAATTCTAAGCCCCTAATTTTTCACTCCCCTCTTCCCCTTTGGTTACTTTAAGTTTGTTTTCAAAGTCTGTGAGTCTGTTTCATTCTGTAAATAAGTTAATTTGTATCATATTTTATATTCTATATATAAATGATATATGATATTTGTCTTTCTTTGTCTGACTTACTTCACATAGTTTGCTAATCTCCAGATCCATCCATGTTGCTGCAAAAGGCATTATTTCATTCTTTGTAATGGATGATACAATATTCCATTGTATATATGTACCACATCTTCATGTATTCCTCTGTCCATGGACATATAGATTACTTCTGTGTCTTGGCTATTATAAATAGTTCTATTATAAGTATTGGGGTGCATGTATCTTTTCAAATTAGAGTTTTCTCCAGAGTTATTGGGCTGAGTGAATCTTGAAGGAAAAATGTAGTGAAGAAGAGATGAAGATCATTTATGCCAGTTCAGTTCAGTTCAGTTGCTCAGTTGTGTCCGACTCTTTGCGACCCCATGAAGCGCAGCATGCCAGGCCTCCCTGTCCATCACCAACTCCCGGAGTTCACCCAGACTCATGTCCATTGAGTCAGTGATGCCATCCAGCCATCTCATCTTCTGTCATCCCCTTCTCCTCCTGCCCCCAATCCCTCCCAGCATCAGAGTCTTTTCCAATGAGTCAACTCTTCGCATGAGGTGGCCAAAGTACTGGAGTTTCAGCTTTAGCATCATTCCTTCCAAAGAAATCCCAGGGCTGATCTCCTTCAGAATGGACTGGTTGGATCTCCTTGCAGTCCAAGGGACTCTCAAGAGTCTTATCCAATACCACAGTTCAAAAGCATCAATTCTTCGGCACTCAGCCTTCTTCACAGTCCAACTCTCACATCCATACATGACCACAGGAAAAACCATAGCCTTGACTAGACAAACCTTTGTTGGCAAAGTAATGTCTCTGCTTTTGAATATGCTATCTACGTTGGTCATAACTTTCCTTCCAAGGAGTAAGCGTCTTTTAATTTCATGGCTGCAGTCACCATCTGTAGTGATTTTGGAGCCCCCCAAAATAAAGTATGACACTGTTTCCACTGTTTCCCCATCTATTTCCCATGAAGTGATGGGACCAGATGCCATGATCTTAGTTTTCTGATGTTGAGCTTTAAGCCAACTTTTTCACTCTCCACTTTCACTTTGATTAAGAGGCTTTTTAGTTCCTCTTCACTTTCTGCCATAAGGGTCATGTCATCTGCATATCTGAGGTTATTGATATTTCTCCGGGCAATCTTGATTCCATCTTGTGCTTCCTCCAGCCCAGCGTTTCTCATAATGTACTCTGCATATAAGTTAAATAAGCAGGATGACAATATACAGCCTTGACGTACTCCTTTTCTTATTTGGAACCAGTCTGTTGTTCCGTGTCCAGTTCTAACTGTTGCTTCCTGACCTGCATACAAATTTCTCAAGAGGCAGATCAGGTGGTCTGGTATTCCCATCGCTTTCAGATTTTTCCACAGTTTGTTGTGATCCACATAGTCAAAGGCTTTGGCATAGTCAAAAAAGCAGAAATAGATGTTTTTCTGGAACTCTCTTGCTTTTTCGATGATCCAGCAGATGTTGGCAATTTGATCTCTCGTTCCTCTGCCTTTTCTAAAACCAGCTTGAACATCAGGAGTTTCATGGTTCACATATTGCTGAAGCCTGGCTTGGAGAATTTTGAGCGTTACTTTAAAATTCACATTCCTTCCCCACAGAAGTTAAAGTTACTACACTTTTAGAAAACGTTATTAAAGATTCTATATATTCCCAAAATAATCCTTAAGTACCAGTGAAATTGTTAGTAAGAGAGAAATAACATTTTGTTATGTTTCAAAGAAGATGGAGGTGTGTGATATCAACTACTGTATGTGAGATTTGTTGAAGTTGGACTTTATTCTCTTATGTATGTATATCTTCACATATGTACACAATAAGACTGTTTTTATTATGGTAATGCTACCTTCTATAATAAATATCCCCCAACTTAAGTAGTTTAACACAATAGAAGCCCATTTCTTGCTCATATAACAATCCAAGCAATTGATCCCTGGCAGAGAGGACAGCATGTCCAAAGACTCAGTGATGAGATAGTATGGTGCCTTTGACTGTGAATTCAATGTGGATGAAGTCAGGTAGGAAAGAAAAGGTTAAGGTGGTATATAGTGAACAGAAGTGGATGGTGTCCCATATGCTAGGGAAATGACATGGTCATATTTGTGCTTCACAAACCTCACAAAGGGAGATTGGTCTCAATGGTATTTGTAATCCTGTTTTAACTGTATTAATTTGAAAACATTATTTTAAGAAGTTGACATCCATAGACGTCACCAGATTCCCAAGAGACCCATGGCACAAAAATGGTCAAGAACCCTTGTTTGACCTAGTGGCTCTATGTTGAAATGGTAACTAGAGAGACAAGTTAAGAGGTTCTAGTAGTAATTCAGCTTGGACAACTATGACCTTAAGCAAGGGAGCCAGTAGCAGAAGAGGGCAGATTGCAGATGTACTAAGATTAGAGTCAACACATTTGTTGATGGGTTAGAAATGAATGCGAGAAAGGGGATGAGTCGAGGTCACCTCTATGTTTTTGGCTTGAACAGCTGGATGGACAGATAGTATTGTTGTTGTTCAGTTGCTAAGTTGTGTCCAACTCTGTGATCCCATGGACTGCAGCACAGCAAGTTTTCCTGTCCTTCATTATCTCCCAGAGTTTGCCCAAATTCATGTCTATTAAGTCAGTGATAGTATCTAACTGTCTCTTTCTCTGCCTCCCTCTTCTCCTTTAGCCTTCAATCTTTCCCAGTATCAGGGTCTTTCTGGTGAGTTGTTCTTCACATCAGTTGGACAAAGTATTGGAGCTTCAGCATCAGTCCTTCCAATGAATATTCAGGGTTGATTTCCTTGAATATTGACTGGTTTGATCTCCTTACAGAGCAAGTGACTCTCACGTCTTTTCCAACACCACAGTTTGAAAGCATCAGTTCTTCAGTGCTCAGTCTTTATGGTCCAACTCTCACATCTGTACCTGACTACTGGAAAAACCATAATTTGACTCTATGGACCTTTGTCAGCAAAGTGATGTCTTTGCGTTTTAATATTCTGTCTAGGTTTTTCAGAGTTCTTCTTCCAAGGAGCAAGTGTCTTTTAATTTCATGGCTACAGTCACCATCTGCAGGGATTTTGAAAGTGAAAGTGAAAGTCGCTCAGTCATGACCAACTCTTTGTGACCACATGAACTATACAGTCCATGGAATTCTCCAGACCAGAATACTGGTATGGGTAGCCTTTCCCTTCTCCAGGGGATCTTTCCAACCCAGGAATCAAACCGGGATCTCCTGCATTGCAGGTGGATTCTTGGAGACCCCCCAGATAAAATCTATCACTACTTTCGTTTTTTCCCCTTGTCATGAAGTGATGTGACTGGATGCCAAGATCTTAGTTTTTTGAATGTTGAGTTTTAAGCCAGGTGTTTCACTCTCCTCTTTCACCCTCATCAAGATGCTCTTTAGTTCCTCTTTACTTTCTGCCATTAGGGTAGTATCATCTACATATCTGAAGCTGTTGATATTTCTCCCGGCAATCTTGATTCCAGCTTATGATTCATCCAGACCAGCATTTCACTGATGCACTCCGAATATAAGTTAAATAAGCAGGGTGACAACATACAGCCTTGTAGTACTCCTTTCCCAATTTTGAAACAGTCAGTTGTATCATGTCTGGTTCTAACTCTTGCTTCTTGACGTGCATATAGGTTTATCAGGAGACAGGTAAGGCGGTCTGGTATTCCCATCTCTTTAAGAATTTCCCATATTTTGTTGTGATCCACACAATCAAAGACTTTAGCATAGTCAATGAAGCAGAAGTAGATGTTTTTCTGGAATTCTCTTGCTTTTTCTATGATCCAGTGGATATTGGCAAAATATTTGATCTCTGTTTCCTCTGCCTTTTCTAACTCCAGCTGCTATATCTGGAAGTTCATGTATTGCTAAAGCCTAGCTTGAAGGATGTTGAGCATAATCTTACCAGCATGTGAAATAAGTGCACTTGTATGATAGTTTGAACATTCTTTGGCATTGCCCTTCTTTGGGATTGGAATGAAGACTGACCTTTTCCAGTCCTGTGGCCACTGCTACATTTTCCAAATTTGCTGGCATGTTGAGTACAGCACTTACAGATGGTGGCTACTCTTGGTTAATAAAATCTCAGATAGAAGAGGAAGAAAAGGAGGTTTGGGAGCAACGGTAGCAGATTTACTCTTGGGCATACTAAGTTTGAAGTTCCTGACAGGAAATTCAAGTGGAGATCTTTAAAAGGAAGTGGGATTTATGGGTCTGCCTCTCAAGGGGTATCTGTGTTTGAGTTACAGGCTTTGCTATCATCCTCACAGATTTGGCTGTTAAAGTCAGAGGACTGGGTGATGTTACCCATACAGAGTGTACTGAAACCAAAGAGAAAAGGAATGAGGACAGAACTCCAAGGCAGCTAGAAATTTTGCTGTTGACATGTTTTACACAATCGTCTTGTGTCTTACTGGTACAAAAGATGACAAAATAGCTAATCAAGTTACCAAAACTGTGCTAAGCACTTACTCAGCACTCACAAAAATATTCTGAGGTAACTAACCAAGGAAGAGAAAGATACAATTAAATATGTAAGTTCATCAGCTTGTTTTGCTGGTGAAAGTTTAGCTGAATTTCTCCAGAGTAACTTTCTTAACTTGTTGCAGATACTAAATTTCATTTGGAGAAAGTTAGGGAGCAAAGTATATTCTTCAAATTGGGAGAGTTCTGAAGTTTTTCTTGGAACATAGCTAACAGGGTGATGTGTTTGATTTTCTGGTACCTCTGAGGAGAGAGTAATACTTTGATGTGTAGAAATGTTTTTAAAAACCCAAGTAAGACATTAACATATCAAATGTTAAATGATAATAGTCATCATAATATTTTAAAAGATGCAAGGATTTTTCAATATCTGCAAATCAATCAATGTAATACACCACATTAACAAATTGAAAAATAAAAACCATATGATTATCTCAATAGATGCAGAGAAAGCCTTTGACAAAATTCAACACCCATTTATGATAAAAACTCTCCAGAAAGCAGGAATAGAAGGAACATACCTCAACATAATAAAAGCTATATATGACAAACCCACAGCAAACATTATCCTCAATGGTGAAAAATTGAAAGCATTTCCTCTAAAGTCAGGAACAAGACAAGGGTGCCCACTTTCACCTTTACTATTCAACATAGTTTTGGAAGTTTTGGCCACAGCAATCAGAGCAGAAAAAGAAATAAAAGGAATCCAAATTGGAAAAGAAGAAGTAAAACTCTCACTATTTGCAGATGACATGATCCTCTACATTGAAAACCCTAAAGATTCCACCAGAAAATTACTGGAAATAATCAATGACTATAGTAAAGTTGCAGGATATAAAATCAACACACAGAAATCCCTTGCATTCCTATACACTAATAATGAGAAAACTGAAAGAGAAATTAAGGAAACAATTCCATTCACCATTGCAACAGAAAGAATAAAATACTTAGGAATATATCTACCTAAAGAAACTAAAGACCTATATATAGAAAACTATAAAACACTGGTGAAAGAAATCAAAGAGGACACTAATAGATGGAGAAATATGCCATGTTCATGGATTGAAAGAATCAATATAGTGAAAATGAGTATACTACCCAAAGCAATTTATAGATTCAATGCAATCCCTATCAAGCTACCAACAGTATTCTTCACAGAGCTAGAACAAATAATTTCACAATTTGTATGGAAATACAAAAAACCTCAAATAGCCAAAGCGATCTTGAGAAAGAAGAATGGAACTGGAGGTACCAACCTACCTGACTTCAGGCTCTACTACAAAGCCACAGTTATCAAGACAGTATGGTACTGGCACAAAGACAGAAATATAGATCAATGGAACAAAATAGAAAGCCCAGAGATAAATCCATGCACATATGGACACCTTATCTTTGACAAAGGAGGCAAGAATATACAATGGGTTAAAGACAATCTCTTTAACAAGTGGTGCTGGGAAATCTGGTCAACCACTTGTAAAAGAATGAAACTAGAGCACTTTCTAACACCATACACAAAAATAAACTCAAAATGGATTAAAGATCTAAACATAAGACCAGAAACTATAAAACTCCTAGAGGAGAACATAGGCAAAACACTCTCTGACATACATCACAGCAGGATCCTCTATGACCCACCTCCCAGAATATCGGAAATAAAAGCAAAAATAAACAAATGGGACCTAATTAACCTTAAAAGCTTCTGCACATCAAAGGAAACTATCAGCAAGGTGAAAAGACAGCCTTCAGAATGGGAGAAAATAATAGCAAATGAAGCAACTGACAAACAGCTAATCTCAAAAATATACAAGCAACTCCTACAGCTCAACTCCAGAAAAATAAATGACCCAATCAAAAAATGGGCCAAAGAACTAAATAGACATTTCTCCAAAGAAGACATACAGATGGCTAACAAACACATGAAAAGATGCTCAACATCACTCATTATCAGAGAAATGCAAATCAAGACCACTATGAGGTACCATTTCACACCAGTCAGAATGGCTGCGATCCAAAAGTCTACAAATAATAAATGTTGGAGAGGGTGTGGAGAAAAGGGAACGCTCTTACACTGTTGGTGGGAATGCAAACTAGTACAGCCACTATGGAGAACAGTGTGGAGATTCCTTAAAAAACTGGAAATAGAACTGCCTTATGATCCAGCAATCCCACTGCTGGGCATACACACTGAGGAAACCAGAAGGGAAAGAGACACGTGTACCCCAATGTTCATCGCAGCACTGTTTATAATAGCCAGGACATGGGAGCAACCTAGATGTCCATCAGCAGATGAATGGATAAGAAAGCTGTGGTACATATACACAATGGAGTATTACTCAGCCATTAAAAAGAATACATTTGAATCAGTTCTAATGAGGTGGATGAAACTGGAGCCTATTATACAGAGTGAAGTAAGCCAGAAGGAAAAACACCAATACAGTATACTAACGCATATATATGGAATTTAGAAAGATGATAACAATAACCCTGTGTATGAGACAGCAAAAGAGACACTGATGTATGGAACAGTCTTATGGACTCTGTGGGAGAGGGAGAGGGTGGGAAGATTTGGGAGAATGGCATTGAAACATGTAAAATATCATGTATGAAACGAGATGCCAGTCCAGGTTCGATGCACGATACTGGATGCTTGGGGCTGGTGCACTGGGACGACCCAGAGGGATGGTATGGGGAGGGAGGAGGGGGGAGGGTTCAGGATGGGGAGCACATGTATACTTGTGATGGATTCATTTTGATATTTGGCAAAACTAATACAATTACGTAAAGTTTAAAAATAAAATAAAATTTAAAAAAAAGATAATATGCAGTTAACACAAGATTTAATGCACTCAGATACAACTTCGTTTTTAATATAGTGTTTTTTATTAAGTACTACTTGATTTTGAAGCTACTTTCTTTTCTGCCTTCGGTTGTTCGTTTCTTTCTATAAGTCAAGGTAAAGTGTAGGAGCTTGTTTCTGTGACTACTGATTTTTTTGGTCATGACTCTTTCTAGGTCTTAACTACACCCTATTCAGTTTTTCTTTCTTTGTTAATACAACTGGGCAAGAACATGAGGAAAGAGACTATAGAGAGGAAAAATTTCTACCTTAGCACTCCAAATCACTGAAGATGGTTTTTTCCTCTACCTCAAATGGAGAGTTCCTATCCCCTGGACAGCTCATCACTTTTCATTTTTACTCTTGATGAATTTTCATTCCTGTTTCTTCCCATCTGATTTTTTTCTTTCTTTGCTTTGCCTTTTGGTTATTGTTCTTTATCAGTCATCCCTAATTTATAAGGCTGATTCAGATACAAAACTGCTTTATGTCAGATCTTAGGCCTTGATTTCAGAGAACATGTGGAAATAACAAGGTTTTCTACAGAGATTTAGTCTATGTGTACTCTTAGGTTTTCAAAGACTGACTGAAAAGAGGCACCAAGTTAGCAGAAAGACAATTTTTTCAGTTGTAGTCAGAATCATGTAATTTGCTCAGCTTGAGTATTTGATTTGCTGTTAAATTTCAGGCCCTTTCACTTTTCCCAACACATATACATTTTATCCTATTTCCACTAGGCCTCCTAAATTTAGAGCTGATCCCCAGTTTCAAGGATTCTGGTGTCTGTGTAGGCAATTCATCAGTTTTCAACATGCTCTGACATTCTACTGATTGAATTCAGCTTCCACTTGCATCTGTGGTTCTGACTCCTTTAGAGTCAGTGTGCTCCCGATATTCAGAGAGAAAGAATGTGTCTGTATCAGTACAAAAATACATCAGGACATGTGATTTCATCCCCATCTATCCAAGGCTTACTGCTCCTGAAAGTACAAATGAAATAAAGCAAACAATCGTTACTCACTGCTTTATAGAAAAGCCCCAGTGACGGGGCTGAGATTAAAGCAGTGCTCTACATAGGAGAAACATCAAACTGAAGCACGTGGGGTGTCCCATGCCTTGCTTTGTCGGTGTTGCCTTTCTTCTCCTACTCTTCCTGCTCCTCCATTTTCTCTTGGAGCAGTTTTGGATTGCTTTAAAAATTCAAGTCACCATCTGAAGAGCTGGGTTATGAATGTTTAAAGAAATAGAAGACAAGGGTTTTTATTTTGAACCATACACTATCATCACCTGGAAAGATTTTGAAAGTACAGATTCTCTGGATTTAATTTAATACACAAAATGAATTTAATTATTTTCTGGCATAGGGGTCTAAGCATGAGTATAACTGTATTTTTAACAACTTCTCTAGATGATTCTAGTTTGTAGCCAGATTTAGGAAATACTGAACTCAAGAGTGAGTTCATCTCTAGAGGAGACACCTTATATTATTCCAGGGTGCTGAGTGGGACCAATTTGTCTATTAGCACAGAGTGTAGCACCAATAACACTTTTAGGGGTCCACCAGGATGCCTGAATTTCTACTAGCAGTTGAAGGAAAAAAATGAACTTTTAGGTAAAAAAATAAATAATTAAATGTTCATCTTTGTAATAACGCTGTTAAAATAAAAATATAACTTTAAATAAAAATATAAATTTTAAACAAACTATATTTTTATTTAAAATGTAATTTTAAATAAAACTTATACATTTATGTTGTACTTATATTTAAATAAATATAAAAATATTAAATAAAGTATAATTTTTATTTTATTATTTTTAAGGAGGAAGGGGTCCGGAAAGGCAAAAGTACTGACTGCCCGTAAAGGTCCTAATGCAACCTGGCACTGAGTTTATTTTCTAAGTGTGTTTCTTTGTGCTCAAACTACAGAGTGTGTAAATACAGATGGTATAATACTAACATTGAGTATGAAGGAAATTTTCATGTTTAACACAGTGATGTTGGAATGAATAGATCTGTGGTTGAAAGGTGAAGGAGAAGCCATGATTCTGTAGGAGTCTTTATATGTAATTCTGTGTCTCAACATGAAACTTAATCTACCTGCAGGATAATTTGTTGCTAAGTAATTTAAGATCTCATGGAAAAAGCATTACTGGGGTACTGATAATGAGCATAAATATGTAAAAATCTTTATAAATAATTCTTATAACTCCCAAGCTTAAAACAATAATTATAATATACACCTAAAGAGAATATCAGTGATTCTTTCATGTTTCAAAATAGCAATGATTATATTATATGCTTAGTTTTCAGTTGTGTAAGTTGTACATATGAGAGACTTCAGGATAAGTCTCAAACTTCAAAAAATGCTAGTTTACTTATTTTGCTATGTTGCATATAAATTACAGGCCAAGAGGTATTTTTGTTTACATCTATTTGTGCATTGACATAAATTTAGTGCATTTATGATTTTATAATTTGAACTTGTTGACTCCTACTTTCTCGGTCCCGTTAGTCTTAGGGACACTGAATAGTTGAATGTATAAGATGGTAAAGCTGCTGAAAATATTGTTCATCAAAGTCCCACTTACAAACTCCTTAATACACAGGTTTACTCAGTTATAGCTTCATTGGTGGCATGAAGCAGAGGTCTTCAACCTGCTTTTTCAACTCCTTTTCACAATGTCCATGTTCCAGGTTCTGGACGGAAGTGCTAAGTCCTGTGTCTGTTGCCTTTTCCCAGGGTTGCCCAGACCTCTGCTCTTGCACTGCCATCTGCTTTTTCTCAGTGTCTCTTTAATGAGACCTAATCAGAATAAGTCAGGGTTCATATAAACTTGCATGGAAAATTGTCAATTTGTCAAAAAGGTATGGAGATACAAACCTGAGTATTTAGAATTTTTTTCTAAAGGAAATTTGTATCTGGGCAGGAAATCCAATATTCTTTAAATCTGATTGAAAGGGAAGCAGGGGAAAGCAGGCTATAACATTTATAGCTCTGATACTGCTGTGCCTGTCATTAGGGCCCTGGTTGAGTCCCATGCAACAGCAAGATCACCAAAAGTGGGGCCCTGAGGTTCAGCAAAGCCTTTAGAATCAAAGTTATGCTTCTTCAAATCCCAAATATGTAAAGAATGGGTAATGGTGAGCCCTGCAAATAGCAGCTGGCCAGTCTGTGAGATGTGTGATTCTAGGCACTTCTGCCCAGTGAATGTGCAGAAGGCACTTCCAGTAGTGGATGTCCAGCAGTGCTGTGGATCAGTGTTGGTGTTGGAGGAGGTCATCAAGAGGATGGGACTGCCAGGTGTTCCTTGAGCTGGACCCAGGAAACTGGAAGCTCCTCACCCCCTCCCTTGTCCTTGAAATGTACTTTCTGCCCACCATGCCCATTGTGGGAGCCATTTTCAAGGATACAAGCTTGAGAGAGTTAGCTGTGGTCGAGAACATCTGGACTGTATACGTGACTGAAGCCAGTTAAACCTCTGTATAAACTTTTAAGATTTGGTGGATGGGTTTTGAAACCTCTGGTTTTGTGGCCACCCAATGAAACCTTGTAAGTTCCCTTGCCTATGAAAACTTCCACCTGCTGATCTGGCGTGGTCTGCCTTTCTTTGGTCTCTTTCTGCCCTCCATGTGTGGGCACCAGTTTCTGAATGAGTTGGCCACAGGAGAGGAAGTCAGAGGGAATGGCAGACAAATCAACTTTGATAGAGTGATTGGATTTGCAGTGACTTTGGACAAACCTTGATACAACTCAGGAGAAGAGATATAATTACAAAGCATGGCTGGCTTTGAAACCAGTGGTTTGTCTGCCAGAAAATTTGCATTCATTACTAACTTTGCAGAGACGTCCGGGTCACTTATAAATGCATTTTGTCTCTTTTAGGTTCTTCAGCTGGGATCAGATATCCTTCCTCAGTATAAGCAAGAAGCGCCAAAGACGCCACCACACATTATTTTACACTATTGTGCTTTTAAAACAACTTGGGATTGGGTGATTTTAATTCTTACCTTCTACACCGCCATTATGGTTCCTTACAACGTCTCCTTCAAAACGAAGCAGAACAACATAGCCTGGCTGGTGCTGGACAGTGTGGTGGACGTTATTTTTCTGGTTGACATTGTTTTAAATTTTCACACAACCTTTGTGGGACCTGGTGGAGAGGTTATTTCTGACCCCAAGTTGATAAGGATGAACTATCTGAAAACTTGGTTTGTGATCGATCTGTTGTCTTGTTTACCTTATGACATCATCAATGCCTTTGAAAATGTGGATGAGGTAAGTTTCTTTTCTGTTTTTATTTTTTTGGTACTTTAATCACATTTTGAGAAAATTAGGATAAAAGGAGTTTATAAATAACCTAAACTTCTTTATAGTCACCACTTTCAACCTTCATCCTACTAAATACCTGCCATAAGTGATCATATTTTATTACTTTATAATTTTTATTCAATCTTTAAAAAATTTCTGGTTGAAAATACTAGGAAATGGCTGTGGTTGGAGGTTGTGTTTGAAAGAGGAGAAGAAAAGCCACAGCCTTTGAAGTCAAATATGGTTTATGAACTGGACAGTTGATTGAAAGATAATGCAATATATGTATTTTTTGGGGAAAACAGTAGCAGTTTAAAGCTCTGTGCACCCACAAATGTTTTGACTCCTCCCCTCCAGATACATAGGTAGCAGTACTTGTGTTAACAAAAAGATCCAGGACTCTTTTATGGTAGAGAAATTCTTGAAGTTTTGCCTTTTTGGTTTCTTTCTTTTTTTTTTTTTTAATAGTTTTTGCTTTAAGTTTTGCCTAATCATTTGTGGTTAAAGACTGTATTAGATGAATTCTGATATCTGGTCTAATTCAAGATTTTGCTTATTCAGTGTCATCTGCACAACTAGAAATTTTAAAACATATGTAATGTTTTAATGACCATTTCATCCAAGGCTTCTTCATTTCTAACTTAGTTGTGGATGATTTTCAGCTTGCTATACCAAGGATGTATATAAATGAATCAATATAGAATGTATCTGTTTTTAAAATGTGTTTATAATAATAATTACAAACTTAATTTCCCTAAAGATTCTACTCTGTCCTCATAGACTGTTCAGATAGAAAATTCTCCGCTACATTGTTGTCATTCTGTGTGTGTTGGGAGGTAGATTGCAATTTTTCTTCAGGATCTTTTTCCATAAAGATTTCTGCATTGAATCAACTTTAATGATACCAAAAATATTTCCAGAAAATTTAATATAGACATTGTATTTTGATGCTATACACATAACTATTAATTTAAAAATTCAAGGAAAAAAGAATCATAGTAATTTGTTTCTAATTTTATTTTTATTTATTTTTTAAAATTCCACCTACATCAAGTTTTTAAGGTATATTTCTATCTTATTTCCCTTCTGGAAGTATTGATAGGGATTAATTTTGAAAATGCTGATCTTATGATAAGAAGATAGTAAGTAGTATTTATATGTTCACTTACTAAATAGATTAATATATTAAGATCAATGCATTAGGATTTCTATTATTTAGAACATTGGCATAAAGATTTTAATACAAATAATCAAAAGATTGGTTTAGTTCACAGAAAAGAAAATAAATTAGATTGCATAATAATAAAAGCATCTAATATACTATATAAATATATGCCAATATCCTCAGACTTATTAATATTAAGGAAAATGCAAAGTAAACTTATAGACTATACTGACATACCATCAGTTATCACATACACTGGGTTGGAGAATATGGTGTCTGAGAATGTGTACTGCTCAGATCTCCCTTCATGGAAACCTGTTGCATGAAGCACAGGTAGGGGCTTCCTGGAAGTGGCTCCTGGTTTGGAAAAGACATTCTTTAGCATCCCTTTCAAACCCAGCATTCAGTGATATCACACTGTCACCCTGGTAGCTTGAAACTGGCCACGATGGGAGTATTTACACCCTTAAAATGGCAAATGCTATGAATAAAGGCTTAAAAAAACCCTTTCTATGGCATTAGTTGTTAATCATTTAGCAATATACCACTGAATACAGTTGACTGACACTTGCTGTGGCTTTCTGATCTGCTGCAGGTCACAGTTCAAAGCTGTTTCCCCAAGGCTACATTCAACCAATGACTAAGAATAGTGGTAATATTATGATTGGGCTTATCAGGTGGCTCAGTGGTAAAGAATCCACTTGCCAAGCAGGAGACGTGAGTTTGATCCCTGGGTCGGGAAGATTCCCTGGAGAAGGAAGTGGCAATTTAGTATTCTCGCCTGGAAAATCCCATGAACAGAAGAGCCTGGCTACAGTCCGTGGAGTTTCAAAGAGTCAGACATGACTTAGCAACTAAACCACCACCACCAATATTGTAATTAGTCTACTCCTGCTCAATGAAGAACTCCTTTGCTGAGCAACTTTTGCCCTGGAACTCCCCATTTACCTGTGCTGTGATTGAGGCTCTTTCTACACAATTCTTCCTTCCATCTTCATAGGTTTCAGACATGCATCGTGGTCTGAAGACTCCTCCCTCATTTCTCCTTCATAGGCATTTATCTCAGTGAAAGTCTTGCATATCTAACCCTGACTTGGCATCACTCGGTAAGGGATCTGAATTGATACAGTGATGGTGTGAAATCTCTTATACATTGCTCAAGGGAATACTGGTAAAACTTACATGAAGAATGATTGGCAATATCTAATTTTTTAAAAGAGAAGACCCTAGAGGCAACCACTTTCAGATTGTTTAGGGGATTCTTTTATATTTGCTTCCATCACCAAAGAGCAAGACTGTGTACTTACTCCTTTTGGTTTTTTAGTTTTGGGACTTGTCTTTGACTCAAATTGGAGGTTTCAGCCTCTTTATCCTGCCCTCACTGTATCCATGCACTTATTTCCATCACCTCATTCTCACAGTATAGATATATCATCCTTTTGTTTCCATAAATAGTGTTTATATCATTATGTCTACAAATATGCTATTTATGACTGAAAGTGAAAGTAAAAGCTGCTCAGTTGTGTTTGACTCTTTGTGACCCCATGGACTATACTGTCCATGGAATTCTGCAGGCCAGAATACTGGAGTGGGTAGCCTTTCCCTTCTCCAGGGGATCTTTCCAACCCAGGGACTGAACCCATGTTTCCCTCATTGCAGGCAGATTCTTTACCAGCTGAGCTATAAGGGAAGCTCATTTATAACTGAACCTTCAATATATTGTGATTACTTTTCCTCTTCTGCACTTTCCATTTTCCTGAGAGTTGATAATTGTCTGGTTTTATCATTTGCTTTCTTTTATGTACTCATCACTCACTCAACCATTAAACTCTATGCCAATTGTCTAAAGCTCCTTTCCTTGCATCGATGCAAGCAATATCCTATCAACATCATTTTCTTAAACAGATCTCTCGTCATCCTACTCTCCCACCTGATGGATAGTTTGACTGTCTGTAATATTCTAGGCCATTGATAATTTATCCTCAGATTTTGAAGGGCGTGGTAACATTACAGTCTACTTTCTAATAATTCTCGTAAGAAACTTTGAGGCATCGTGACCTATTTTCTCTTTCTGGAAATTTGATATATCTTCTCTATCTAGGATTCTGAATCTTTCCAGTACTATGCTTTATTGTTAGTCCATTTTCATCCATTTTGCTGGGCACTGTCTGGGTAGTCTTTTTCAATCTGGAAAAGCATGTCTTCTGTTTCAGTTTTTTTTATGATTTTTCTCCATCTCCTTTCCTGCTCTTCTCTTTTCTCTCTCTTGTTGAAATTCCTTTTATTCTAATACCTACTAGACTTTTCTAATTTTTCCCCCCTCTTTCCTTATTTTCCAATCCTTTATCTTTTTGCTATACTTTCTGGAAAATTTTCTCAACATTATTTTCCAACTTTTCTTGTAACTAATAATGCCTTTATTTTCCCCTTAAAGTTTGCTTGGCCTGATACTAAGAGCTAAACTAGCATATGTATATTACTTGATATATGTATTTCTACTGCTGCTGCTAAGTTGCTTCAGTTGTGTCCGACTCTGTGCGACCCCAGAGACGGCAGCCCACAAGGCTCCCCTGTCCCTGGGATTCTCCAGGCAAGAACACTGGAGTGGGTTGCCATTTCCTTCTCCAATGCATGAAAGTGAAAAGTGAAAGTGAAGTCATTCAGTCGTGTCTGACTCTTAGCGATCCCGTGGACTGCAGCCTACCAGGCTCCTTCGTCCATGGGATTTTCCAGGCAAGAGTACTGGAGTGGGGTGCCATTGCGTTCTCCGATATGTATTTCTAGCATTTAACTTTTCATCATTCTAGATCGTTATACTCTAGTTGTATCTTTTGTAAATAGTCTATACATTCTGAGAGTTTCTCTAACTGGGAAGTTTACATTTCCCAGTAACTAGTCTGTTTACATTTACTGTAATTAATTACTTTTTGCTTTAGGTAGAGCATCTTATTTTCCACTCTGAAATGTGTTTTAGTCACTTTTTTCTCTCTTTTCTACTTTATTCTTCTTTTCTGCCATTTTTTGGAATGACTGAATTTTAAAAATCTTCTGGATTCCCTCTAATAGATTGGAAGTTTTTGTATTCATCGATTGCTCTTAATATTTTTATCTTCAGTATTTGACTTATAAGTATCTTTGCCCTTCTAAATAAATCGTTGGCCTCTGTTTGCCTTCTCATTTTTCAAACTAGTGTTGTTTTACATTTTGGTTCCACATTTTTTTCAAGTTTCTCTTTCAATTATTGGGTGGCTTCTTTAGGACTTGGTTTATTGTGAGCCTTTGGGATGGTGACTATAGATTTCAGTTTCCATATCTGTTAAAAAAAAAAAAAAGGGGAAGGGATGCTTGACTTTTTTACTTCACAAGATGTTTTTAAAGAGTCAATGGAAAAACAGATATGATTTTTGTTTGTAGAATTGTGCATGTTTGAGGGGATATTATTGTTTTGCTTGTGTGTGTCTATTTCCTCAGCTTGGTGACAAGCCCTGTGGTGGTTAGGAATGTGTTCCATCTCCTTGGCAGTTCTTCACTGCTTACTGCACATTGGTGACTCACCAACCTGAAGCAATAAAGTGTTAGTAAGGTTTTAGTAGATTGTACAAGGACATAAAACAAAATAGAACTTAAAAATGAGGAATTGAGCTACTGGTAGCTTGGGAATAGGAGAATATGAGTCTGAAGATCATAGCTTACTCCTTTAACATGATACGGTACAAAATAATTTAGGATGTAATGACATTTTCATATTAAAGAGCGTCTCAGATGATATGCTTTCTGAAGACAACTTGATTTACTAGGAATTCACGAAGTGGATATGTCATTCTTTAAGAGAACTGTGAGGCTGGGAAGATAGTGTCCATTGAAAGAAAGAATTCTGTTTGAAAAGAAATAATGTCAATTTCCTAGATAATATAATGGGGGTAAAAGACATTATCACAAGGAACTAAGGAATCAAACCAAACTCCTTTGTAGTATTTGAACACAGCTCTGGGAGGTCCAGGGAGCTTGATTTCTGGGAGGTTAGGAGGAACTGACTGATAAGACATCATAGAAATATGGGGCAGCTGCAGGTGACAAACAGTTTGGTAGACTAAATGGAATTAGGAAACATGATACTTGGGGAATTCAGGGGACAATGAGTGGTATTAGTGGCAAACACAATAAACAAGGTAGAGCAAACTGAAATTGGAAAAGTGATCACGAATGCACTGTTTCAGGAGACAGAATGATTGAGCCAGAAACTGCTAGGTGGAAATATTACAAATATTTTTAATTTCCAGAAAAGTTTAAGAAAATCATCTTCTAAATTATAATTTTTCTTGATTTATGCTTGTCAAATGGGCACATTCAGTTCAGTTCAGTTCAGTTGCTCAGTCGTGTCTGACTCTTTGTGACCCCATGAACCGCAGCACGCCAGGCCTCCCTGTCCATCACCAACTCTCGGAGTCCACCCAAATACATGGCCGTCGAGTCAGTGATGCCATCCAACCATCTCATCCTCTGTCATCCCCTTCTCCTCCTGCCCCCAATCCCTCCCAGCATCAGGGTCTTTTCAAATGAGTCAGCTCTTCGCATCAGGTGGCCAAAGTATTGGAGTTTCAGCTTCAACATCAGTCCTTCCAATTAAAAATGGGCACATACATCATTTCATTTTAGCATATCTGTTTATATAGCAAATTTTTATCTCTGATCTAGATATCAAAGCAAAAAATTAGAAATCAAAGCTAATTGTATTCATATATTTATTTTGTCACTGTTGAGAAATTTCAGGCCCTCCATTAAGGATATATTGGAAATTGCTATTTAATATAATTTGATCATCATTACTTTTTCATTAAAACCTTTAGATAATTAAAAATAATGTTTGAGTGGTATAGGAGAGGATTTCATAGTATTTGTTTTTAGTTTTACTAGTTTTAATCTTAGAAATATTGCCAAGTCACCTTATAATTATTGATTTTTCTTATTAGTGTGATAATAAGACTTTTTAAAAGAGCTGTTTTAGGTTCACAGCAAAATTGAGAAGAAGCTACAGAGACTTCCCATAACAGAGGTTGCCCCCACACATGCATAACCTCCCTGTTATCAACACCCCCCACCAGAATGAAATGACATTGACACATCAGGTTGTTCAAAGTCCATAGTTCACAGTAGGGTTCACTCATGGTGCTGTGCATTTTATGGATTTTGACAAATGCATAAGGGCATATTGTAGTATCATGCAGGGTAATGTCATTGTCCTAAAACTCTGTGCTCTGCCTCTTCATCCCTTCTTCCTCCTAACCTCTAGCAACCACTGATCCTTTTTACTATCTCTATAGTTTTGCATTTTCCAGAATGTCATATAGTTGGACTCCTACAGTAGAAAGCCTTTTCAGATTGACTTCTCTCACTTAATAATATTTAAGGTTCTTCCATGTTTTTTCATGGCTGATAGCTAATTTGAGTGCTGAATAATATTCCATTGTCTGGACATATCAAGTTTATTTTTCCATTCACCTACTACTGAAGGATATTTTGATTGCTCCCAAATTTGGGTAATTATGAATAAAGCTGCTATCAACTTTTGAGTGTAGGTTTTTGTGTAGGCAAAACCTTTTGGGTAAGTTATCAGCTCGTTTGGGTGAATATCAAACAGCATGGTTGTTGGATCATGTAAAATATATTTAGTTTTGTTATAAGCTGCCAAACTATCTTTCAAAGTGGTTTACACCATTTTGTGTTTCACCAACAATGAAAGACAGTTCCTATTGACTCACATTCAGTTTTTGGCATTATTAATGTTTTTGATTTTAGCCATTCCAGGACTTGTGATATCTTGTTTTAATTTGAAATTTTCTAGTGATATATGAGGGGACTTTCCAGTTGGTCCTAGTGGTAAAGAATCTGTCTGCCAGAGCAGGAGATGTAAGAGACGTGGATTCGATCCCTGAAGCAGGAAGATCTCCTGAAGGGGCATGGCAACCCATTCCGGGATGCTTGCCTGGAGAATCCCATGGACAGAGGAGTCTGCTTGGGCTATGGTCCATGGGGTCACAAAGAGTCAGACATGACGGAAGTGACTTAGCATGCACACACAGTGATATATGAACATATTTTCATATGCTTATTTGCCATCTGAGTATCTCCTTTTGTCAAGTGTCTGTTCAGATCTTTTGCTCATTTTTAATGGGGTTGTTAGTTTTATTATTGTTGAGTTTTAAGAGTTCTTTGCATATTTTGGGTAATATTCCTTTATTATTTGCACATGTCTTTTGCAAATATTTTCCTCTAGTCTGTGGCTTGTCTTCTCATTATTTTGACAGTATCTTTCACAGAGAAACATTTTTAATTTTAGTGAATTCAAGTTTATTATTTCTTTCATGGAGTGTACCTTTGGTGGTATATCTGAAAATGATTACTCAAGGTCACCTAGATTCTCTCCCATGTTATCTTCTTAGAGCTTTACAGTTTATGTTTTATGTTTATGTCTATGATCTGTTTTATTTTATTTTTTGAAGGGTATAAGGTTTGTGACTAGATTCATTTTTTTTTCCATTGGCTGTCCATGTGTTCTATCAAGATTTGTTGAAAAATGATCTTTTCTTTATTGTATTTCCTTTGCTCCTTTGTCAAAGGTAAGTTGACTATATTTATGGGGTTCTGTTTATAGGCTCTCTATTCTGTACCACTGATCCATTGTTCATTTTTTTTCCCACCAGTACCACCCTGTCTTGGTTACTACAGCTTTATAGCAAGTATTGAAATTGAGTGTCTGTCCTCTGACTTTGTTCTCCTTCAGTACTGTGTTGGCTATCTTGCACATTTTTTATTCCTCCATATAATCTTTACAATCAGTTTATTGATATATACAAAACAACTTTATGGAATTCTGATTGAGATTACATTGTAGCTTTAGATCAAGTCTAGAATAACTGATGTCAACACAATATTGAATGCTTCTGTTCATAAACAAGGCTTATTGCTCCATTTATTTAGTTCTTTGATTTCTTTCATCAGTTTCATAGGTTTCCTAGTATACCGCCTGTACATATTTTGTTAGATTTATACCTAAGTTTTTTATGCTAATATAAATGTATCGTGTTTAAAATTTTAAATTCCACTTGTTCATTGTTGGTATATAGGAAAGTGATTGGCTTTTGTATATTGACCATATATCCTGCAAACTTCCTTTAATTGCTAATTAGTTCCAGACTCCTCCTCCCCCCCACCACCCCCAGGTCAGTTTGTTTGGATTTTCTGTGTCCGACTAATATGTCATCTCTAAAGAAAGATATTTTTTTCCCTTCCTAATCTGTATACCTGTTATTTCCTTTTTTTTTTTAACGATATGATATAATCTGTAGGGTTTTGTAGATGTTCTTTTTCAAGTTGAGAAATTCTTCTCTGTAGCTAGCTTTTTGAGACTTTTTTATGATGAATAATTGCTACATTTTGTCAAATGCCTTTTCTGCATATGTTGATATAAACATATGACTTTTTCTTCTTTAGTCTGTGATGGTATTGATTAAATTAATTGATTTTTTATTGTTGAACCAGCCATGCATACCTAGGATAAATCTTACTTGGCCATACTGTATGCTTATTTCTATATATTGTTGGATTTGATTTGCTAGAGTTTTGTTGAGATTTCTGCATCTATGTATTAGAGATATTCATTTGTAGTATTCTTTTCTCATACTGTATTTGTGTATTTGAGTATTGATATTTGAGTAAAGCTGGCCTCTTAAAACTGGGTTAGAAAGTATTGTTTCTGCTTCTTTTCTGGAAGAGACTGTAGAGAACTGGTATAATTTTTTACTTAAATATTTGGTAGAATTCACTCACGAGTTAATCTGGCTCTGGGGCTATGTGTTTTGGAAGATTATTAATTATTGACTCAATTTGTTTAATAAATATAGTTCTCTTCAAATAATTACTTTTGTGTGTATATTTGAGTTTTGGTAGATTGTGTCTTTCAAGGAATTGATCCATTTCATTTCGATTATCAAATTTATGGGCACAGAGTTGTCCAAATTGTTCTATTATTGTTGTAGTTATTATTATTGCACTTGTTATACTTTAATTGTCTGTAGCATCTGTAGTGATGTCCTCTCTTTCATTTCTCACATTAGTAATTATGTCCTCTTTTTTTCTTGGTTAGTGTGGCTAGAGGTTTTACAATTTCATTGATGCTTTCAAAGAAAAAGCTTTTAAAATTTTGTTAATCTTCTCTACTGATTTCCTGTTTTCAATTTCATGGATTTTTGCTCTAATTTTAATATGTTTTTTTCTTCTTATTACTTTGTATTTAATTTGCTTTTCTTTTTATAGTTTGCTAAGCTTAGAAATTTAGGTTATTGATTTTACTTCTTTGTTACTTTTTAATATATGCATTCTACACTGTACATTTTCCTCTGAGTACTGCTTTGCTACATCCCACAAATACAAAAAGTTGTATTTTTAGTTTCAATACATTTTTCTTGATATTTCTTCTCTGATCCATATTTTATTTATAAATGTGTTGTTTAATTTCTATATATTTTTTGTATTTTCCAGTTATATTTGTTATTGATTTCTAGTTTAATTTCACTGTGATCCAAAGCAGCTGTTGTATGATTTCTATTGTCTTAATTTTGTTAAGGTGTGTTTTATAGCCCAGGATATGGTCTATATTGGTAAATGTTTCACATCAGCTTATTTTTTTTGCTGTTATTGTATAAAGTAGTCAAAGATGTCAATAATAGACTGTTGATTGACAGTGCCATTGCCTTCCACTATGTCCTTACTGGTTTCCTGCCTTTTAGATCTGACTGTCTCTGACAGAGGGATGTTGAAGTCTGTAAAGATAGTAGTGGATTAATCTCATTTGTACTTGAAGTTCTATTAGTTTTTGTTAGGTTGATGCATGCAAAAATTGTTATACCTTCTTGGAGAATTTATCCCTTTATCATTTATATAGCATTTCTCTTTATGGCTGATAAATTTACTTAACTCTGAAAAGTATAAGATGTTTCTGGATGGTTTTTTTTTTTATTTATTTTTTTTTATTACATGTATTGTCTGTAATGAAATATATTATTTCTGGGAGGATGTTACCTTCTCCATGGGACTTTCTCTATTTAAGTTTTTTCTTTTCTTTTTTTTTTTTCTTTTTAGTTTCTTAGTAGCTTGCTTTAAAAACTTTAGCTGCAATTTTAAGTCCTAGTTACCTACCAGGTCTTTACTTAAGAAAGCCCACTAATAATCCCAGAGCTTCTAATAACAATAAAAACATTTATATTTTTTATTGAGGATTGGATTAGTGGTTTACTAACACTCATCTTTCATCTGTATGCTCAGGGGAAGGTTTATGGGTGACCCTGTTTTTTATGCTTCAATTTTACTTCAAGTTAAGAGGTCAAATACAATAAAGATCTTTAGGAAACCGAGGGTTAGGCCCCATGCTCATTTCTGGTGGAATGACCTTATGCTTCTTTAGTGCAAAAATAGACCTTATGCTTCTTCAGTGCAAAGATTCTATCATCCTAATATCTTGGATTTGAAGTTCCTGGAACATAGTTGTCACACTGTATATATTTCTATTGAAGTGAATGAGGCATAAACCATTTATGTTAGTAATGAAAAAGACAGGGACAAGGGCAATCTTTGTGACACAACCTTATCTGTGACCCCAAATCCTCCACTCAGAAAATCTAGCATTATCCTTTGGCTACTCTGCTCAGCTCTCCATTCATAAGTTTCTTTTCATGAATTTTCTTATAAATAATCTTCCAGTCAGATGTCCTACCCTACCAACTTTCAATACATGTTTAGGGGTTACCAAAGGGTTTAGATCTCTAAGCTTGGATCTCCCACTATGTGTACAAAGCATAGTGGACAAATGAATGCAAAGATGTACAAGGCTTAGTCACTGAACTCAATGTACCTACCTTCTAGCTTGAGAGTAAAACTTTTGCACAAACTATTCAAAAGTGTGAATAAAAAAGAAGTCAGTGTGAAAGAGGAGATGGGGAAAGGATTTGGGAAATGGATGAGAATCAGCCACAGATTTCAAATTGGAGCAGAGTGGCAGTAGATTGAACTTTTAAATTCTTTTCCAAGTGGGATTTGTGGCATAGAATGTTATCAAGTTTGGGTAAAGATAGATATCCTTCTTATATTTGAAGGTTTAAAGATAGATATCCTTCTTATATTTGAAAAAAACTGGTGATGTTCCAGGAATATATTCTTTTGCATTAATTTTCTACAGAGACAAAACAATTTGTTTAACTGAGTAAATTAGCTTTGGGAGGATAGGAAGTTATAAGCAAAGAGGACAGCAGTGAGATTCCTTTATTTGATTTTGTTGCTTACATAAATAGAAATTTTTATGTGTACTGATCTTCATTCATGGTAAATGCTTCCTATTGTTAAGCATTAGGAAATAATTCTGATATAAAGGCAAAGAAGGGTGAAATATATTACAATATGTATACTATAACTCTTAAAAATTTTGCCTTAATTAACCATAGATACTTGCTTAGAAATTGCTCTTTATTATTTGTATAATAATTATCACTATGCTGAGAATTCATCATTTCTTCATTCTTCTTTGAAGGAAGTTCTAAAGTTCCGTTCCTACTCCATTTACTCTTTTTATTACTCTTTTTTATACTGTGATTTTATCTCTGGTTTCACATAACACATGCTGACTCACAGGAAACATGGTTACCTTTATAACAAAATTTTTTATCCTTCAGATCAGATCAGATCAGATCAGTCGCTCAGTCGTGTCCGACTCTTTGCGACCCCATGAATCGCAGCACGCCAGGCCTCCCTGTCCATCACCAACTCCCGGAGTTCACCCAGACTCACGTCCATCAAGTCAGTCATACCATCCAGCCATCTCATCCTCTGTTGTCCCCTTCTCCTCTTGCCCCTAATCCCTCCCAGCATCAGAGTTTTTTCCTTAAGAAATTTGTTTATTATACATTGTGGATAAAGGGTTAAACAACCATTTCTCCTGCATGACAGCTTTACCTTTGGTCAGCTGTCTTCCATTCTTCCTCTGGGAAATGATGAAGGAAATATGCTATCTGTGTTTCTAGGCAATATTACTTAGATTTAAAGTAATATTTTATATATATATATGATTTACATATATAGTTGGACACGACTGAGCGACTTCACTTTCACCTTTCACTTTCATGCATTGGAGAAGGAAATGGCAACCCACTCCAATGTTCTTGCCTGGAGAATCCCAGGACGGGGGAGCCTCGTGGGCTGCCGTCTATGGGGTCGCACAGAGTCGGACATGACTGAAGCGACTTAGCAGCAGCAGCATGATATCTATCTATCTATCTATCTATCTGATGGGTAAATTTCATCTGAACTGTGAAGACCTTTTAATGAGCTATAAATAACTTGACAAGGACACATAGCTTAAGGGTTCCCTGACTGATACAATTCTGAGCCTATCTCTTATGGAACTCTGAAGTTATACCTGTATTGTCATTATAGGTATTAAGTTAGGTAGGGCATGAAGCATCAAAAGCTAGAACTACAAACACAATTCATTGATAAGACAAAGCTGAGTTGTGTTTATTGCTTACCATTTGATGGGAGAACAGTATCTTGCAAAGATTTGGTAGCATCTCAGATATTTGATAGTATCTTCTGAGAAAATGAGAGAACTTTTTGGGAACTGGAAGTTTGATTTAAGGTGGATCTTTCAAATCAGGAGAAGTTTAGGAGAGTAGGCTTTGTTAGAATTGGGTAGGTTTAAGAATCATGATACCATAGTCCAGGATTGGTGGAAACAGTAAGGTGATGATTTTGAGGCAAAAAGTTCAAAAAATCTTAGGGCTTAAACTGTCTATGCTTTCCACTGAAGAACTAATGAGTCTTTGGGTAGTTCCTATAATAAATAATAAAACTATTTGCCTGGGCAGAAGCCCTGAAGAATAAGATCATACTAAGGAAGACACGAATAGTACCAAGTCATGTCGATATAGATGGCTAATTATGGTTTCAATTCTCTGTGTCCAAGCTAAGTATGGGGCTAGACAATTTCAGTTCTTAAGATTTTCAGAGTAAGATGGATTCAGTACCGGCCAGTTGAGTCTTATTTGCTCACTTCTGATTTGTCCCCTGGTGGGAAGTTCACAAGGAACATAGCTCTGAGGACTGCAATAAAGACTGCTCTGAAGTCAGATCCTGTGGAAGAAGATGTCTTGTGTTCCTCTACTCATAAGCAGTGATTTCTGCCCTATATCATTTTTTTCTTAATATATACATTTTATTGAAGTAAAGTTGACTTACAAATTTCAGGTGACAGCAAGGAGATTCAGTTATACATATACACATATGTTATTTTTCAGATTATTTTCCATTATAGGTTATTATAAAATATTGACTATAAGTCCATGTGCTATACAGTAAAACTTTGTTGCATATCTATTGTTTAAATTAGAAATCTAACATTCTATTCATGTTAAGTCAAACAAGTGGAATCAAAATGTCATAAGTTTCTTAGTGAGGAAAAAATTCATAAGTTTTCTAAAATATATATAGTATACATACTATTTATATATTTGTATACAAAAGCTTTTCTACTATGCTTGATAAAGCCTTACAAAAGAACATAAAAAAAGAGATGGAGCAATTGGAAAATATAAACTAAGGGAGAATTGAATATGAAATAGAAAAAGTGAAACAAGCTAGATAAAGGTAGAAGATCATCATATAGTCCAGTTGTTTTTAAACATGGCTGCCCATTAGAAACATATCTGGAATTTTGGAGAAAAAAAGTAATACCTGAGCTTTGTATTTAAAAAAAAAAAATTCCAAGATAATCCTGATATGCATCTGGATTTTAAAAAGTGATTACAGATTTTTCCATTAAATGGTAGTTTTGGTGATATAGAATTCTATTATTTTTCTGTTGAATTTATCATGATAAATTCTTGCAAGGCAAGATAGTGACATATTTCTCAACACAAAAAGTAAGCTAATATCTACCAATTGTATATTAAAGTTTATTTTATACATTCATATCTATTTGGGAGACTGTCTTGTTAAAATGAGACTTCTTTATCAATTCAGTTCAGTTCAGTCGCTCAGTCGTGTCCGACTCTTTGTGACCTCATGGACTGCAGCATTCCAGGCCTCCCTGTCCATCACCAACTCCTGGAGTTTACTCAAACTCATGTCCATTGAATTGGTGATGCCATCCAACCATCTCATCCTCTGTTGTCCCCTTCTCCTCCCACCTTCAATCTTTCCCAGCATCAGGATCTTTCCCAATGAGTCAGTTCTTCGCATCAGGTGGCCAAAGTGCTGGAGTTTCGGCTTCAGCATCAGTCCTTCCAAAGAAATCCCAGGACTGATCTCCTTCAGAACGGACTGGTTGGATCTCCTTGCAGTCCCAGGGACTCTCAAGAGTCTTCTCCAACACAACCGTTCAAAAGCATCAATTCTTCAGTGCCAGGGTCCAGCCCCAGCTGATCCAGGGTATTCGAAGCGGGGACGGCGTCGGCGAGGATCAGGATACAATAGCTTCAATTAGATATTAATTAGAGATGTAAAGAGTAATAGAATGAGGGTAGCTCAGTAGGAAAATTCAGTGGAGAAAAGAGGCTGAGTAGCTTGGCTTACGCGGGAGACCAATAAAACTTCAAGACAAGAAGTTTGCACCACTTACGTAGGCCGCAGGTGTCCTTCCGTTCTCCTGAAGGAGAGGAGACACTGAAGTCTCCCCGGTCGGATCTTAGAAGCCCAGGCATAATTAGTAAGCATGGTGGGTTCCACGCTCCAGATGGAGACTCAGCCAGAGTGAGAGAGAGAGAGCGACATGGGGAGACCAGTATTTCGAGAAACTGATCCCCATTCTTTATTTTCCATGGTCTACTTTTATACACTGAGATGTTATGCAAAAGTCACGCGGAGTCAGCAGTCCTGACTTTTATCAAAGTCAGGTGCTTCATACAAATGTATACAGAGGTCTTAGGGGTGTTACATCATCTTCTGGCCAGGGGGCCTGCTGACAATTTATGACCCTCTCCTTGTGACAGCGGTCAGTCAACCAGGACACTTATTTCTCCAGGGGTGATTATTCTTAAAACAGATGCCACCCAAATAAAGTTACATTCCTATAGGGTGAGGGTGTAGTGGGTTTTAGTTAAGGAAATAATTTACTTAGCCTAAGGTCTAATGTGATTAATATCAAAGGTTAATACTTATTTCTTCTATATATTCATTAACGTGTGTAAGGGCAGGGGATGTGGAGACTTAGCAACAAACATTGGCTCAACAAATGAAAAACCCTTCACCAATACAATTTCTAATCAGCCCATTATACTTATACTAATAGTTTTCTAACTTTTCTAAGGAACCTGTTTTTAGAAGGTTTAAAGCATCTCGTGCCTCTCACGGTTGGGAGGCTGTAAGCAATCACACGTGGCTGGACAAGCCTGTCAGACAGGCTAGAGAACCTTCAGAGGAGTTTGTAGGTCAAAACACTCTTGTCATGCCCAGGAGTTTTTATTAACTGGAGCTCTAGGTTAACTCCTTCTCCGAAAGAGGTGGTGGGGGACAGCCCCCTTAAAGTCAGATGTGTAGGTGGGAGCACACAGTAGTAAAGCAGGCAGGCTCTGGTTATGGGGGTAGATGCTCGAGGATTTCCAGGGGGACTCCCGAGGCTCGATCCTGCCTTTGTGTATGTCGAGCCTCCTTCCTCATGACCTTTGCCATGGGCAGAGTGCCTCACTCTGGCCCCCAACACTTTAGCACTCAACTTTCCTTATAGTCCAACTCTCACATCCATACACTACTGGAAAAACCATAGCTTTGACCAGATGGACCTTTGTTGGCAAAGTAATGTCTCTGCTTTTTAGTATGCTGTCTAGGTTAGTCATATCTTTTCTTCCAAGGAGCAAGTGTCTTTTAATTTCATGGCTCTAGTCACCATCTGCAGTGATTTTGGAGCCCCCCAAAATAGTCTGTCACCATTTCCACTGTTTCCCCATCTATTTGCCATGAAGTGATGGGACCAGATGCCACGTATGTATTTTGCCCCCATTTTATGTTAAACAAGTATGAAATAATGTGCTCATAAATACATATGCTTTCTTCATATTTGTATCAGTTAGCTTTTTTCCCCTGCATGACAAACTACTCCAAAACTTTATGGATAATTCTATCACCATTTATTTAACTCATTTGTCTGTGTTCTGAGTGATTCTGCTGACTTTGGCTAGATTTGGCTTATTTCAACTACGTTCACCCATGCATCCGTGGTAGACTGCTGAGATGGCTGGTGGCTAGCTGATCTGGGATGGCACATATGGATAACTCAGAGGACTGTTCTTATGACCTCTCATTCTCCTCAAACCTAGTTGCCATTCTTCATATGATAACTTAGAATGGCCATAGGTTCTAAGACCATGATTAGAGGTTATGCTTCTTGAGGTCTAGGCTTGGAACTGGCAAAATGTCACTTGCATTACATTCTGTTGGTCAAAGTAGATCATAAAGCCAGTCTAGAGTCAAGTCAAGATGTGGAAATAGAGTCTATCTTTTGTTGGGAGAAGTTGCAAAGTCATGTGGCTAAAGGGAAGGAAATGACTGCAGCTGCTTTTCTCAAACAATCTACTACACATCCTATGAGAGAATGTTAGATGTAGGTGGAAAATCAAGCAAATGAATATTGTAAGTCTGTATTCCTGTTCTCTCAGCCCCACTTAATTGTCATAAGTCCTTGGACAAGTTCTTTGATTACTTCTTTTCTGTTTATGAAGCAATGGGGAAAGAAGGTAGGAAAGAATACTAGCTGAGTTATCTATTATCCTTGGCTCAGATGAGAGAATTGAATTGTATTTTAAATGGATTTATCATTGCAAGACATTATTTTTATGCTAATGACACCCCATGTACTTTTAATGTGGGAATCCACAAAAATACCTTGAAGAGTAAATAACACTGAGATATCTCCAGGATATTGTTCTCTGTGCTCTCATGGCTTAAGGGGCTTGTCAAGTAGGGAAATTGGCTAGAAGGGAAGGCTGATGACTGAAAGTTCTCCATTAGCCCTGCTGTGTTCTATTATGCATTTGATGTGTTTATATTCTCTTCCACCAGTGGAACCCCAGGGATTTGTGAGCTAAGAGCTCAGAGGTTGGGATAGAGGCAGAATGCCACTGGAGTACAGATGAGGGCACAGAAAAAATTGGAAAGCATGCAGTGAAATTAAACAGAAAATGAATGAGCAGACAAAACTGGTCGAAAGTACAGAATCAAGAGCTTGTAATAAATAGGTGGTAGTACAGAAGGAAGTAATTTTATTTTGGACAATCAAAGTATCCAGTATTACCACATGGGTTAAATTAAAATTCCTAACAGGATTAAGTATAATTTGAGACCCAATCTAAAGTTTATGAGAGTGAGTTATAAAATAAGTAAAGTCTAATTTTGGATTGAGTTGAATATGACTCCTCCTCCCCTCTCTCCAAATCATATGATGCAGAAGAAATCATTAATCCAGATTATGTACTGTGGTGAAATGTTAACCTTAATGATACAACAGTGACTAACGGATTTTTCTTTTTTTAGGGGGGGCGGATTTTTCTTAACACATTTTTTCTGATATTTAAATATACTATATTTTTTAAATTCCATCAATCTTACAATCATAAGTAGAGTTCGAAGGATTTTCACAAAGCAAACACACCTAGTAATTCCTAGTAATGCCATATTAGGAAACAGAATATTGCCAGAGCCTATTCAGGCCTTACATAGTCACAGTCCCTCCTCAAACAAAGAAAGACACTTTGACTTCTAATGGCTTCTAATCCCTAAGAGTAGTCCCATTTGTTTTTAAACTTTTATAAATGGAATCATGCAGTATATACTCTTTTGTTCAATATGACACTTTTTAGATTTATTCTTGTTATTTCATATACTTCTAGTTTGTTCATGTTTATTTCTGGATAGCATTTCATTGGAATATGCAATGATTTTTAAAATCATTTCTACCAGAGATGGGCATTTGGATTGTTTCAAGTTTTAAGTATTTTATCAAGTTTTAAGAGAAATTAATTTAACTTTGAATTTTGATTATAGTGATTGCAGTAAATTTTTTTGGATGCAAAACAATGGAGAATGATATAGTTGGAAAAAAAAAAAAACCTTTCCAAATAAAGCAAACTTCCTTATTTCTGTATTACTTATTTTGAATAACAGTTTCGGGTTTCATAAGTAGATGAAAGGGATACTGTGGACAAATTAAAAGGTGAAAATTTGGGGTTGTTTTTGAGAGCAAAAAGTTTGGTTTGACTGGAACATTATTGTTCAGCAAAGTCACTGTTGGAAATGACCTAGCTGTTTAGAGATGTGTTTGTAGACCTTGAAGGCCAGTAGAAGAGATTGTGTTTAATGTCTATGATGATCTCCTGGAGGATACACTTGATATTCTTCTAGGAAGATTATTATTGCAATGATTATTCGGTTGAGGACAGGAAGACTGTGCCGCTGTTGGCTATCATGGGAAATGCATGTAGAATCTGAAGACTAGGTCTGAGTGATGCTTCCATTCCTTGCTAGCTGTATGACTTTTGACAGGTTGTTTAACTTGTCTGAGCTTCAGTGTCCTCCTATGAACAATGGAGATAGGAGTCCTGATATTGTTGGGATGAAATGAGTTGGTCCATGTTAGAGAACTGTAGATTCTCCAGGGTTCTAGGGCCTACACAGACTCCTAAGGGGGTCACTGCTGTGCCTGGCTGGAAATAAGAGGAAAGCAAGCTATTTAATCTTCTTGATTCAGTCTTCTAGAGAATGCTTGTGTTTAAGCTGATACTGTGGGTACTAATGTGATTAGTTAAATAATATGTTATGCTCTAGATATAGTGAGGTTTAGAATGAGGTCAGATAGTGAAGTGGTTAGGAACAAGGAGTGTGGATGAGACTGTCTATAATTGAATCCTGGCTCCTCCTCTTACCAGTTACATAAATTTAGCCAAATTACTGTACTTAATTTTTCTAGGCTATGTTTTAGTAGTGATACCTATCATACAGGATTGTTAATTATGCTGCCTCCCTGCCCCGTGACACATTCAATTCATCACACTCACAAATACTTGTGTTGTAAAAATTTTTCATACATTACTGAATATATTGATTGCTTAACATATTACTGTATGCCAAGCTTTGGAATACAATTTGGAAACAAATTTGGAAAACTCAGCAGTGGCCACAGGACTGGAAAAGGTGAGTTTTCATTCCAAAACCAAAGAAAGGCCATGCAAAGGAGTGTTGAAACTAATGCACAATTGCACTCATTTCATATGCTAGCAAGGTCATGCTCAAAATCCTCCAAGCTAGGCTTCAACAGTACATGAACCAACAACTTCCAGATGTACAAGCTGGGTTTAATTGAAAAAGGGCAGAGGAACCAGAGATCAAATTGCCAAAATCCATTGGATCATAGAAAAAGCAAGAGATTCCAGAAAAACATCTACTTCTGCCTCATTGACTATGTTAAAGGCTTTGACTATGTCGATCACAGCAAACTGTGGAATATTCTTAAAGAGATGGGAATAAATTGCATAAACTGACCACCTTACCTGCCTCCTGAGAAACCTGTATACAGGTCAAAAAGCAAAACTTAGAGCTGGACATGGAACAACAGACTGGTTCAAAATTGGGAAAGGAATGCTTCAAGGCTGTAGATTGTCTTCCTGCTTATTTTACTTATATGCAGAGTACATCATGTGAAATGCCAGGTTGACTGAATCACAAGCTGGGATCAAGATTGCCAGGAGAAATATCAGTAACCTCAGATATGCAGATGACGCCACCCTTATGGCAGAAAGTGAAGAGAAACTAAAGAGCCTCTTGATGAAAGTGAAAGAGGAGAGTGAAAAAGCTGACTTAAAACTCAACATTCAAGAAAAGAAGATCATGGCATCCAGTCCCATCACTTCATGCAATATAGATGGGGAAACAATGGAAACAGTAAAAGACTTTGTTTTCTTGGGCTCCAAAATCATTGTGGATGGTGACTGTAGCCATGAAATTAAAAGATGCTTGCTCCTTGAAAGAAAAGCTGTGACAAACCTAGACAGTGTATTAAAAAGCAGAGACATTATTTACTTTGCTGACAAAGGTCCATATAGTCAAAGCTATGGTTTTTCCTCTAGTCATGTACAGATGTAAGAGTTGGACCATAATGAAGGCTGAGTACCTGAGAACTGAGGCTTTTGAACTGTGGTGTTAGAGAAGACTCTTGATAATTCCTTGGACTGCAAGGAGATCAAACCAGTCAATCATGAAATCAGTCCTGAATATTCATTGGAAGGACTGATGCTGAAGCTGAAGTTCCGATACTTTGGCCACCTGATGTGAAGAGCTGACTCATTGGAAAAGACCCTGATGCTGGGAAAGATTGAGGGCAGGAAGGAAAAGGGGACAACAGAGGTTGAGATGGTTGGATGGCATCAATAACTCAATGGACATGAGTTTGAGCAGGCTCTGGAAGATGGTAAAGGACAGGGAAGCCTGGTGTGCTGCAGTCCATAGGGTCACAAATAGCTGGACATGACTGAGCAGCTGAATAATATCAACAACAAGCTTTGTGATTGATACTAGGTATGATCTTCAAGTGATTTAGCATTTCCTGGCATGTTGTGCACACAGAGACTTGTAATAAAGTACTGTTGTGATTATTATTGTAATATAGATGAGCAAAGAGTATATAATAACACAAAGGAAGAATACCTAACTTTCACAGTGAGTATGACCATGTAGATGATAGGTTGGGGAGGAAGACGTCAGAGAAATGCATATAGAGGAGTCTTTGTCATAAGCTCTAATTAAGGCCCTGGATGCCTAGAGAGTGGGAGGGAAGGGTGCTTTAAGCAGAGGGAACAACTTATAATGTGGCATGAAGCAGCATGGGCACTCTGGGAGCTATACATAGTTGAGCATGGTGTGAGCCTGGATAGCATGGGGAGGAATTGCTGCGGGAGATGCTGTCCAGATAGACAGATGCAAGGTCCTGAAGAACTTTTCATGTCAGAGTAAGGAGTAAACACTTAATCCTTTATGCAATGAGCTAACACCAAAGATTTTAGGTCAGAGAGGGACATGATTATATATATATATGTGTGTGTGTGTGTGTGTGTATACACATATGCATATGTAATATAAAACAATACCAGGCTAGCCTATCCAGGGTGATCAGATAAATAAAGGGAGTGAGAATGGAGGTGGGGTGGCTGATGGAGAGCCTATTTCTGTCACACAGGGAGGAAAACTATGAAGCCATGACCAAGACATGACCTTGGGAATAGGAAAGAAGGGACATTTTTTGAGAGATTTATTGAGATTTATTTTGAGCAGTCTGAATGCTGAGATCCTCTAAACTTGGTAACTGTCTGGGTGTGGCAGGAAAGAGGGTGGGCCTCATAGTGATGTTGTTCACAAGAGAAGCAGATGAAGAACTGATTCAGGAGAAATGAGATTCCCTTTGGGATGTTTACCTGTTGAACGCCTATGGAATACCTAGATGGAAATGTGCACAGGCATTTGGCTTCTGTATGAGGAACTTAGGGAAAAATTTTGTGCTAAGAAGTAAACCTGTGAATCCTTCAAGTATTGAAGTCAGTTGAAACATGGATGATATGAAACATGCATAATAGAAGCAGGGATAAGTCTAGCCCCAGAAAATGATTTTGCAAGAGATGTCAGGCAGGGAGCTGACTAAGATCTAGGAGGAAGTGGTATCATAGAAACCTTTACAATTCTTACCAAATATTTTGTAATATCGAAATGATATTGAACATGGCTACAGAAAATGGTGCTTTTTGATTGTTTGGAATCTAGAGCAGGTGGTCCTTAGGGTGGATCACCTCCTCTTGTAGAGATCTGCCCACATCAGAGGTCAAGAGAGTGTGTTTTTCCATCATTTGGCCTTAATTCTAGTAGGTCCTAATTCTTTACAGTCTAGCTGAAGGTTGTGACTATTTTTTAGTTTGATTTGGGGATAAAGTTTCTGTGTCTTTTCCTTTGTTTTTAGAAAAAAAATTATAGTCTTAGAAATACCATGGTTCTTTTAAAAATTGGAGCCAAGGGGAAGAAAATATCTACAGCACTATATTTATTTTTTAATTTAACCCTGTTTGAGTTCATGCATTTTGACTACAGGTTTCTTTAGAGCAGAAGCAAGGTATATTTGTCTTAATGTCCCCAGGGCCCAACTCATAGCCTGACAGATAGAAATGCTTGATAAATACTTATTTTGGTCTTCTTGTTCATAATTACATAGTTCCTTTGATTTGAGAGCTTCCAGACTCTCTTGAATCTTCTTACCTCTCATGTCACTGAATGATGCCACTCATCATCTGAATTTTATTAATGCTACCCTTTTGAACTGTTGGAAGTTCAATGTCTCTCCTCCCCCAGTGTTCAAGTGAAATAAGAATTGATTTAAGGCTGTGTATATGCCACAGCCTTTGAGAGTAGGAATCTAAATAGAGCTAGGCCTAAGGATATTGAGCTTGAGACAGAAAACTGAGACAGGATGCTCCTGCTCCTCTTTTGCTTCCACGGGGTCTCCTGTTTCTACTTCTCTTTGTTTTCACTCTATTTCATGTTTTTCTTTTTTAAAATTTCAAACATATACCATCACATAGAGTATAATAAAATGCATTCTTAACCTTTTTAACTGTAACTATACAATGCCATAATTAGAGTCTCATTAATATTGCATCTGTTCTACTTTACCTACAAGTTCTTCTATGTTGATCAGAATTAAGCTCAGATTAGGTAAAGAATCAACCTGCAATTCAGGAGACCTGGGTTTGATCCCTGGGTTGGGAAGATCCTCTGGAGAAGGGAATGGCTATCCATTCCAGTGTTCTTGCCTGGAGAATTCCATGGACAGAGGAGCCTGGTGGGTTACAGTGCATGGAGTCACAAAGAGTTGGACACGACTGAGCAGCTGACACTTTCAGGTTATGTTAGATTCCTTGTCTCCCCTCTGGGAGACAGAGTTAGCAGTAAGGAAGTCATGGGCTCTGTGAGACTTGAGGTGATAATCAGATGAGAGGGTCCTGGGTCACTGCTTTGTCTTCCTCTTCTGCACCAGGAATGACGTTAACCTTTCTGAGTGGCTTATTGCATGCTTTGCAAAAAAAGTAACTTTGGGAACTTCATGGACTGAATAAAGTCTATGGTGTGTTGAATAAAGTGTATGCTGTGTTTCTATTTGGATAATGCTCTATTTGATATTTTGAGCTTCTCAACAAAATATGAATCTTCTTGCTGCTATTCCCTTATAGTATTCTTTTCTATGACTATTGCTAGAGGATGATAGGATTTCATAGGTATCCCATTCTAGGTTCAACTCTTCACTTTTTCACAGCTCTACAAATTTAGTGATTTTCATAACTGGGAGGAGGTGGTAGAAACAGCAGTGACATTTACTCATTCTCCTAATATAATATATGCAGAAATATTTCCTGTTTGCTTGACAGTAAAACTAGGATTCCTTTTTTTCAGAAGTTTTGCTGTTCATAGCATTTATAAAGTAAGAAATAAAATAAAATCTTTCAGAGTAGAGGAAACATTTACAAGGAGAAGAAATGAAGGGTCTGAATTTATCACCCTGTTTCTATACTCTGTGTATTGCATCTGAACTATTTTCTTCTTTGGTTTTTCTCTGTGCTATTTATACTCCCCTTATGAAAATAAACTGGGTCTTACCTAATGAAACTTTTTTGTAAATCTAATAATTCACAAATATCTTATTTCCTGGTGGGAAGGAATCTGCATATAAAAACTTTCCTTATCATTTAAACTTTTTTGTTGCCTTAAAGTCAGAGCTGCATTATGTATGAGTATGTTCTTAGTATATAAACTGTGCTTGAGTTCATTAAGGTGAGCCATTGTTTTGCTGTCACCAGCCTTTGCTTTTCTGAAAGTGTTGTATCATTTCTTTTCTTTTTTTCAGGGAATCAGCAGTCTCTTCAGTTCTTTAAAAGTGGTGCGTCTCTTGAGACTGGGCCGTGTTGCCAGGAAATTGGACCATTACCTGGAGTATGGAGCAGCTGTCCTTGTGCTCCTGGTTTGTGTGTTTGGACTAGTTGCTCACTGGCTGGCCTGCATATGGTACAGCATTGGGGACTACGAGGTCATCGATGAAGTCACGAACACCATCCAAATAGACAGTTGGCTCTACCAGCTGGCCTTGAGCATTGGGACTCCGTATCGATACAATACCAGTGCAGGGATATGGGAAGGAGGACCCAGCAAGGATTCCCTGTATGTGTCCTCTCTCTACTTTACCATGACAAGCCTTACAACCATAGGATTTGGAAACATAGCTCCTACCACAGACGTGGAGAAGATGTTTTCAGTGGCCATGATGATGGTTGGCTGTAAGTATCTTTTCTGTTTTTTTAAAAAAGTATTATTGTTGGCAGCTCTTCAGCTCCAATCTTGGATAGGAGTAAAATGAAACTATTTTGTCTTCAGAAGAATGTTCAATCCATTTCATTTACCTTGCTTTAATTTTTATTCATCCTTAGAAAATAGAAATGCAAATTGATATATTTTACTCTTTAGAATGTATTAGCACATGAAAAACAGTATGAATGAAGTGATAAAAAAATCAGAATGATATTTATTTGATTTAATTCTGTTTGTAGCATTGTTCCCAGCAGAGCTATTTCCAAAGAAAGAGCAACATCAAGAAAGACAGTGTCTGGCATATTCCATAGGTTTTGTTGACAATGCATTAAATTCTGAAAAGTAGACAGGATGTGATGTGATGTGAGATAGCCTGTTTATAAAATGTTTTAGTTAATAGTCTTGTGTAGGTTTTTACAATTTAGGCTAGTAAAAGTGTTTATAAATCTAGTCTCCATTACAGAATTCTAGGAGAAGGAAATGGCAACCCCCTCCAGTGTTCTTGCCTGGAGAATCCCAGGGACGGGGGAGCCTGGTGGGCTACCGTCTATGGGGTCACACAGAGTCGGGCACAACTAACGCGACTTAGCAGCAGCAGGTGGAATATATGCCAGGTTGAGAGAATGAAAGGATTAGTAATTGTCAGAGCATCCAGCAATGATGAACGTGTCTAGGATGAGGCATGCAGACCTGAGTACCAAATGACTTGACAATGTTCTTGGAAGTAGGATGCTTCTCTACAGGAGTGAAGGACCAGGTATTCTATCACCACCATCAGACTGAGATTGGACAATACAGGAGATCAGAACGCTAAGGAAATATATACAAAAGAAGCTGTTGAAAAAGGAGATTTTGAGGGAGACTTCCCCACCATATACACCATGTGTCACACTGACTTGGATGATTTATCCAAGCCTAGTTCTGAGACCTGGTGTAACTTCAGGACTGAAGTTATAATTAGTGTTACTGTGTAGCCTCTGGGTCATGTTAATTGTTTTTGGTCTAAGCCATCCTTTTTGAGATTCCATGTTATATAATTTTATATTTTGACATTAATGGGAAAAATGTTAGAGTCTAGGAATGTCAGTTGACTTGTGAAAGGTCAGTATATTGGGTCTAAACAAATAATTTGCAGAGTTCAGAATGTCTGCAAGTTACTGGACACTGATGTTAACAGTGTTTAGTTTTCCATACTCTTTTAATTGGGTACAGAAACAAGAACACACAGATTCTCTTTGCTGCTTAAAAGCACTAGAGGTAGAGTGTCAATTCCAAGTGATGTTTGCTCCACAGGCTTTTAGGAGGAAAATGTTCTCACAACGAGATCTTGATGATCTCTTAATTAAACTGCTGCCTACATACTGAAAGTGATAAGATGTATTGGCAGAAGAGGTGCTTTATAAATTCAGAAGAAAACATTTTGTCAGATGTAGTATTTATTATTATACTACTTTTTAATATTTATATAATGCATTTTGCCTTATACTTGAGTATGTTCAAGTAAAAAAAAAATCATTTTGAAGTAATTATAGACTCACTGAAATTTGCAAAGATAGTCTAGTGGAAGGGGAGGATAAGACGAATTGGGAGAGGAGGAATGACATTTATACATTACTGTGTGTTAAATAGGTAGATAGTGGGAACCTGCTGTATAGACCAGGGAGCTCAGTTTGGTGCTCTGTGATAACCTGGAGGAATGGGATGTAGGGGTAGGGAGGTGGGAAGGAGGCTCAAGAGGGAGGGGATGGGTGTATACATATAGCTGGTTCTTGTTGTATAACAGAAACAAGCACAACATTGTACAGAAATTTAACTCCAAAAAAAAAAAAAAAAAAAAGATAGGATAATGAGGACTTGTGTGCTCTTCCCTTAGTTTCCTACAATAGTTATATCTTATAGGGCTCTAGTACAACATCAACATTGGCTGTGATACGGTGTGTGGATAGCTCTGTGTTGGATTATCACATTTGTGGATTCCTGTAACCACTACTGAAATCAAAACACAGAATTATTCTGCAAAGATCTCCTTCATGTCACACCCACCCCTTCCTCCAAGCCTCCCTAACCCTGGCAACTACTGATCTGTTCTTTATCTATATAATTTTGTGATTTTGAAAATGTTACATAAGTGGAATCATGCAAAATGTGGTTTTCTGATATTGGTCTTTTCCACTCAGCATAAGTCTCTTGAAATCTAAGTGGTTGAGTGTATTAATAGTTTGTTCCTTCTTATTCCTGAACAGTATTTCATGGTTTGGGTATACTGCTGCTTAATCATTCATCCATTGAAGGACATTTTGGTAATTTCCAGTTTTTGGTTATTATAATAAATAAATTCACTAAATTCATTGCTAAAGGGCTTTTGTGAAAAAGAACATTTTCAAAGTTTAGTTCTGAAGCAATTGTGGAGAATAGCATACCTTGTTTGTGTATAGTTTTTTGTTTGGATATAACTTCAGTTCTCTGGGATAAATATCCAGAAAAGAAATCTCTTGGACAAATAGTGTCATATTTTTATAAAAGAACTTGTCAAACTATTTTTCAGAGTGGACATATTAGCATAGTTTAATTTTTCAACAAGACAATAACAGAAAAATAAAATCTATGTAGAGCTGAAGAACACCATTATTCACTTTGTTTCTCAGACCCTAAACCTGGGAATTATCTTAGATTCCTGTTTTTCTTATGTATTACATCTATTCATAACAAGTCTTGTTGACTTTACCATCAAAGTATATTTGATTATTTCTCTCTGCTTCTGTAGCTTACCATCCAAGATCAACTAATAATCTCCTATATGTTGCTTCTATTTTTACCCTTGACTCATAATCTCTACTTAGAAAGTAAGAACATATTGTTTCTGTGTTCAGAGTCTTCCAGTGTTTTACATTGCATGTGAAATAAAATCCTGATCTCCCACCCCTTCAATCAAAGCTTTAATGGTCTGGCTCTCACCTGCCTCACTCACCTCACTTTTTACAATTCCCACTCTTGCTTATTCTACTCAACCCATGCCAACCATATTGCTGTACACATCAGAAAATGGTACTGTCTCAGGCTCCTTGTATTGCTTCCCCCACTGCTTATAAACCCCTCCCTTGACTTATGCCCCAATTCAGGCAGGTCTCCAATCAAACCACCTCCCCAGAAATTCTTCTCAATGCTACCCACTGCAATGCCAATCACTCTTATTCTCTTCCCTTTAATCTTTTCTTTATTGCATCTACAAGGCCTGAAACCGTGTTTACTCTGTTTTCCTTTTCTTCAGAATGTAAGCTCCATGACAGAATGGCCTTTGTCTGCTTTTTTTTTTTTTTTTGGTCTCTATATACTCAACTTCTAAACAGTTCTTAATGCTGTGCCCAATCAAAATTTGTTGTATGATGAATGAAGTTGAAGATGTCCCTGATGATCATCATGAAAATCGCCAGTCCTTGAATCAACCCCATTTGGATCTCTGATGAACGCACCTGCCAGAAGAATGCACACTTTGAGTTTTAGCCGTGATTCCTTTGTGAAAGCCTGGTGAGCTCCACTGTATTGTCTGCCTATGGTAGTGCAGCAGCTACTTCAGCTGGATTGTTGCTGTTGTCGTTTAGTTAAGTCCTGTCCGACTCTTTTGCGACCTCGTGGACTGTAGCCTGCCAGGCTCTTCTGTCTATGGGTTGTCCTGGCCTTAAGTTTCTTATGTGGCCTGATAATAAGTTCTGAGAGGCGATGCAGTAGAATCACCAACAACCGTTTCTCCCACCGTAGTTTTTGTTTTTTACCAACTACCTTCTGAAACTATTAGCTCTAGACATTTTCACATAGATTCAGTTGAGTTTTCAAAACTTCATTTAGTTTATTGTTGGCCTCCTTCTTCCCTAATTCATGTATAGCCAATTATATTGCTATGTCAACATTTCTTTCTCCTGTCTCCTTCTCTTAAGTTCCTGTCTTGATTTCAAGATGATCTGGGCAAAAAGTGGATCCTTTTCCTTCTTGAGTTTCTGCTATATCTCCTTTCAAAGCTGAATAAACCAATTTCTGATATCTTTTGAGTTTGGTTTTCTTTTTATGCCTCTGAAAAAATCCATCTTCTGTAGCCAGAGTGTTCCAAGGAGATGCCTTTTAATTTCCTTCTTAGTCCTTGGGTCCTTGGTAATTTCATCGAATGCTTCCTTTGAAACAACCCAAGAAGATGATTGAAACTGTTAAGTGCCATGAAGTGTTACAGTAACTTTCCACAGTTTCAAATCTTATTGGACACACGTGTACAAAATATCAGCCAAATGTGGCTGTTGCAGCTGTTTGTGTTCTTAGTATAATTTTTTGCCAATATAATTATTTTCCTGTGACAACATGAAGGAAAACAGAGGAAAACAAATCTAGTAAGTGTTCTTAGAACCTAAGAAGTGTTATCAGCCTCAGACTTATCCAGAGATTGTGTGTGTGTGTGTGTGTGTGTGTGTGTGTGTGTGTGTGTGTGTGTGTGTGTGTGATGGACAAGGGGAGGAAGGGAAGAAGGAGATAAAAAACAGGTTTGTGCTTTCAGTTGCACTAGGATTCCAGTCAATCTGTGCTGGCTGTTTGAGAAGCACCACTTATAACCTTATAACTCAATAACTGAGAAAGATGTTTTTCAGAAGCTTGATGGAGATACCAACTGCCTATTTTCTGTTGAGAAAGTAATCACTGCTTGTAAATGATAGATTCTTTTTTTCTGGAGAGAGCCACCTGAAACTTCTGTGCCTTCCAGCAAACTTTAAAAATTTAAATGGCAGCAATTCCAGTTCCTAGAGCCTTTCTGAACCTTCTTCTTTCTTTAATGGCCTGTCCTCTCAGACTCCTCGGTTCTTTCTCCCTGATACTGAATTATGTGAACTCTGTCCTGGACCACAGTCTCAAGATTCTCCTTTTTGATATCATAGTTTATGACCATGGCCTCCCTTCAACCCCAGGTACCTTCTGTTTCCTCTTGATACCTCTGTGTCAACAGTGTCCCAGTATTTCTCTTTTCTGCTACCTAGGGATTTCTTAGGCTTAAATTTAGAGTTCTTACATTTGATCCTGCTCAGATTCCAGATCTGAAAGGGTTGTTTCTTACATAGGTCTATTATCATGTGTTCTTTTTCTCAGATTTATTTTTTTTTCTATGCTTTATGCCTTGAGTGCACCCCTTGGTTCTGGTAGCAGCTATTACTACCCCAGGACAGTCAGCTCCTCCTCATTCCTCTGTCTACTCATGAATGAACCTAACTACTCTGCTAATATTCATTAATCACCACTAAAGGGCTTTTGTGAAAAAGAGCATTTTCAAAGTTTAGTTCTGCAGTAGTTGTGAAGAATAGCATACCTTTTCTTTTTTAGATCAAGATGTGGGTAATTTCTGCCAATTTGCTCAGTAAATACTTAATGATGCCTTCCTAAAATGCTTTCTATTCCATTTCATTCATATAATCTTATTATTGAGCCCCTAATAACTTTCTTTTTTCTGAAGATTAGCAGACTAATTTTGCTTTTCTATTCAGAAAACGCCTTCATATGCTGATGACTTGTTTTGACTGCTATAAAACAAAGGAATACGAGTTATAAAATTTTCTGATATAATTATCCTTTTTGCCTTAATATTTTTATGAATCCTCTTTTAAAGATGTGTTAGGTAGTTAGAATAGAAAAAAGGAGTCCAAAATGGTGTGGCTAAAAGAAAGAAGGGAAAAGTCCGTGAAAATAGAACAAAGGAAGGTCTGAGGACCAGAGTGAGGACCTCAGGTAAAATAAACAGCCCTCCTGGCAAGCCAATTTACATAGGGCAGGCTCAGGGGGAGGAGAAAAGCATAAAAAGAGGAGCCTAAATTGAGCTGGGGCTTCTCTTCTCTTTGCGTCTGTTGGGTCAGCCGGCCCACCTGCCTCAAGGATGTGTTTTCCTTTGCTTGCCGAATAAAACTGAGCTGTAACACAGAGCTGTTCTGTCTGTCGCTTCAAATTTTTGCTGTGGCGAGACAGAACGGAGGAAATTACACACTCCCCCCGACAGATGTATCAAGAAAACAATTGCTTAACTCTTGCTTCACTTCTAAATAATTGCATAAATTGCATTTTAGCTTATTCCAACCATTGTAAAAAACTATACACTTGTGTTTTTCATTACAACTTTATAAAAAAAGAAACATAAAATAAGAATGTTTTAGATAACTTTTTGCCATAAATTATGTTCACCCAAAATTTTGTTTTCGTTTGCTTTGTTTTATTTTAATATATTATAAAATATTGTACATGTTAGTAAACATGTTAACAGCCTATTTCAAAGGTCTATAAATACTTGAGTATTTATTTTATTTAAAAACAGTTTTCACTTTTTCCATTGTTGCCTGCTTAGTTGCCAATTGAAGCAGCCTGACTCATGGAGTCTATAATGATCAGAATATGTCCTGGTAGGATGCCATGCTAAGTAAGTCTTTAAAAGTAAAACAAAGCAAAACAAAAACTACAAATGTGAAAATTGCCTGGGTTTAATTGGAAGAGAGGAAACCCAGTCATAACAATGCTACTGTAATTTTTAAATGGTCTGTAATTGATGATAGCTCCAACAGTCTAAGAATTTTCTATAATTGACTGGTATGGTTTATAATGCATCAGGCAAATGGTTTAACACATTTAGAAGAATAGCAGGACCATCTGCCAGTGGGATATGTATGACAGGAAATTCAGATCTCCATGAGGGTAGTTATTTAAGAGTGACAAGGGAGCACTTAGTTACACACTGGTCACTCAACATCATGCAGAGGAGACAGATGCCACACATATTCTCTGGTACATGGGCTCATTTAGCACCCTCAGTGGAGTTTAGATAAAAGCCAATCTGAGAGTGTGGTGTTGCACTTACCCCGCTCCATAGGAAACAGAAATAAATGCAAGATAGTGAGACTCAGAGATTGTAAAAATGTATTAATAGAATAAGCTGGAGCAAAGGTTTATGTGACCTTGGAGGGCTTTGGATCTCTTTGGATTTTAATTTTTTCAAGTGAAAAATGCAGAAATTGAAATAAATAACTTTTAAGGTCTCTTTCAGTACTGACGTTCGATATATCTGAGGTTGGGTTAGTATAGTTATGACCCTGTTCTTAGAATTGGACTGGTTATTGGAGCTGAGGTTAATATGGAAAAAGAAGAGGTGTCACTTAAAAGTTTAGGACTTTTCATATGCAGTGCATACTTGGTTTTACAGAGAGTAAGGTATGTCTTGTACAGAATATATTCAGTAAAGAGTTGAGAGGGAAGACTGCCAAGGAATACTATGGAGAAAAGAAATTAAGCTTTTGGAAATAACAGCATTTTATCCTATAGAAGGTAGGCAGCTTGGAAGACTGAAAGACGTTTACCTCAGGGTAAAGGAATGGACCCAGGGAGAATGCCCAATGGGGACTCTGAGGGATATTTGGTCTGAATAGATATCTAGGCAGGGTTAAAAGTTGTTAACCTTTTAAAAGGGTTAAGAGTTGTTATACTTCTCCAAAAAATTAAAAAATTTGTCTACAAATCTTAACATGAGACATTAGATGACACAGATATAATAATAAGTTATATGTTAAATTTTTTCTTTACTATTGTGGTGTAAATACACCACATGTCGATACAGAGTGTCGACATGCTGATTTTCATTTCTGGTTTTAGTTTAGCCAGATGGAGAGAGCTTTAAGCTTAATGTTTATTTTGGAAACTGGGTCAGTTCTTTGTATCTGCTTTACCCTTGCTTGTAAAAAGACTTTTTTCTTCCCTTTTCTTTAATGAGCTTAATATCCCATGAAGAAACATATTTTGTGGAGCCCAAAGTTCAGGGTTATGGGCACCTTTTTTATGGTTTAGTAGTTTCAGATGTACAGTCCAGTAGTTTGAAAACTGTTTGAAAATTGTCCTGTTTGTCATGTATTTAGTACAAAGTATTGTGCCTAGTTGATGAAAGTGAAAGTATTAGTTGCTCAGTTGTGTCTGACTCTTTGGAACACTATGGACCATAGCTGACCAGGCTCCTCTGTCCTTGGAATTCTCCAGGCAAGAGTACTGGGGTGGATAGCAATTCCTTTCTCCAGAGGATATTCCATCCCAAGAATTGCATCCAGGTCTCCTGCGTTGCAGTCAGATTCTTTACTATCTGAGTCAATAGGGAAGCCCTAGTTGGTAGATGTGCTCATTGAACATATGTTGAAAAAAAAATTAATAAAAAAGTTCACCTAGTTCAGCTTGAGGAATCCAGGAAAGTTTCTAGGAGGAATTGACTTTTGAGCTCAGGATGCAAAAGTAAGTAGGTAAATGAGGCAAGACTAAGGTACTTTCCAGGGAAAGGGAACTTATGTGAAAAAACACAGGAATGAACTGAGTTGACCTATCTGCTGTTCTCTGCGTATTTCACTTTAGCTTGAATGGAAAGTAGGAGGAAGGCGAGGAAGAAATGTACCAAGATGCTGAAGGCCTTGTATAGGTTGAGAAGGATTTTGTCATTTTTGCTGATGGTTATGAGATAAATAAGGATTTTATTCTTCAGTGTGGAAGATAGATTGAAGGAGATGGAGGCTGTGGGCAAAGAAACCAGTTAGGGTGCTTTGGAGTAATCCAGGAAGATATAAACTGAGTTGGTAGAGATATGATGGATGATACAGCTTAGAACTGGCAAATCTTTTTTATAAAGGGCCGGATAATTGTCTTAGGCTTCACAGGCTGTAATGTCTCTTTTGCAACTACTCATCTCTGCTGTTGTAGTGCTAAAGCAGCCATAGAAAGCACACAAACAAAGGAGCCTGATACGTTCTAATAAAACTTCAAACAGATATAGATGGCCCATTGGCACATGGACCATGGTTGCCCATGGTCTAGCATACACAGTTTAGTTTATAAAAAGACCTTGGACTTTGGAATCAGACAAATCTAGGTTCATTTTTTATCTCTTATTAAGAATTTGCATTAATTATCTAAACTGTCATCTATACAATGGAGATAATAGGCCCTACATACAGAGTCATTTGAAATGCTAAATAAGGGCTTGTATGTAAAATTCCTGGCATGCTGCAGTCCACGTGTCGCAAGGAGTCAGACATGACTGAGCGACTGAACTGAACTGAACTGATGTAAAGTTCCTGAAACATTTAAATTGTTTTGGTGAATGAATGAATGAGTGAGAAAGTAGAAAGAAGAGTTCAAAAGGACTTGTAGATTTCTGGCTAATTCCGTTGAGTGAATGACACAGCTCTTTCTAAGGTGGGAATGAAGGGGCAGGTAATACTGGGATAAGAGGGCAGTTCATTTTTGGACATGCTGTGTGAGGGATTTGCAGGTCATTTGTTAGGAATGTCCACTAGGTTAGAAGTGATAAAATTTAGAAGTGTGGCTTTGGATTCCACTTTCAAGTTCAAGAAAATACATTTCTACTAGATTATTTGGTTATTATATATGCATGGGATTTCTTTTCATGTTACAAAGTAGAAAACAAAAAAATGATTTTGAGAGAAGTTTTTAATGAGAGTCTGCTTTCTAAGAACAGATATTTTAGTCAGGGGAGAATTTTATTTTATTTTTAATTGGAGGATATTTGTTTTACAATGTTGTGTTGGTTTCTGCCATACAACAACTCGAATCAGTCATATGCCCTCCCTCTGGAGCTGTTCTCTCCTTTCCCAGTCAGGGGAGAATTTTATTTACGGATGACTACAAGATGCTTTGGGACCTTTGAATAAATTTAGTTTTGATTTCCATGATTGTATATATTGCCTGGGGCAGGTTGTTGCTTTAAAGGGAAAGTGGTGCTCTGCTATAGAAAAACATTGAGGACTTAATGATCCTTACATATGTAGTATCAAGGATCAATGTACATATGATTTAAATTTTGATGGAGATAAATAGTTAGATTTTTTCCCCTATGTGTTGAAAGACTAACAAATCTATAGATGACTATATTTAGAACATGCTAAGATAAAAGTCATCCACAAAGACCTTTGTTGTTGTTCAGTCACCAAGTCATGTCTGAATCTTTGCCACACCATGGACTGCAGCATGCCAGGCTTCCCTGTCCTTCACTATCTCCTGGAGTTTGCCCAAATTCATGTCCATTGCATCAGTGATGCCATCCAACCATCTCATCCTCTGTTGCCCTCTTCTCCTTCTGCCTTCAATCTTTCCGAGCATCAGGGTCTTTTCCAATGAGTTGATCTTCACATCAGGTGGCCAACGCTTTGGAGCTTCAGCTTCAGCATCAGTGCTTCCAATGAGTATTCAAGACTGATTTCATTTGAGACTGACTGGTTTGATCTTATTGCTATCCAGTTTAGTTCAGTTCAGTTGCTCAGTGGTGTCCAACTCTTTGTGACCCCATGGCCTGCAGCATGCCGGTCTTCCCTGTCCATCACCAACACCCGGAGCATGCTCAAACTCATGTCCATTGAGTCGGTGATGCCGTCCAACCACCTCATCCTCTGGTGTCCCCTTCTCCTCCTGCCTTCAATATTTCCCAGCGTCAGGGTCTTTTCCAGAGTCAGTTCTTCGTATCAAGTGGCCAAAGTATTGGAGCTTCAGCTTCAGCAATGGTCCTTCTAATGAATATTCAAGACTGATTTCCTTTACGATTGATTGCTTTGATCTCCTTGAAGTCCAAGGGACTCTCAAAGGTCTTCTTCTACACCACAGTTCAAAAGCATCAGTTCTTTGGTGTTCAGCTTTCATTATGGTCCAACTCTCACATCCATACATGACTACTGGAAAAACCATATCTTTGACTAGATGGACTTTTGTTGGGAAAGTAATGTATCTGCTTTTAATACTCTGTCTAGGTTTATCATAGCTTTTTTTCCAAGGAGCAAGCGTCTTTTAAGTTCATGGCTGGTCACCATCTGCAGTGATTTTGGAATCCAAGAAAATAAAGTCTGTTACTGTTTCCATTGTTTCCCCATCTATTGGCCATGAAGTAATGGGACTGGAATTGGACTGGAATCAAGATTGCTGGAAGAAATATCAATAACCTCAGATATGCAGATGATACCACCATTATGGCAGAAAGTGAAGAGGAACTAAAAAGCCTCTTGATGAAAGTGAAAGAGGAGAGTGAAAAGTTGGCTTAAAGCTCAACATTCAGAAAACAAAGATCATAGTGTCTGGTCCCATCACTTCATGGGAAATAGATGGGGAAATAGTGGAAACAGTGTCAGACTTTATTTTTTTGGGCTCCAAAATCACTGTAGATGGTGACTGCAGCCATGAAATTAAAAGACACTTATTCCTTGGAAGAAAAGTTATGACCAACCTAGATAGCATGTTGAAAAGCAGAGACATTACTTTGCCAACAAAGGTCCGTCTAGTCATGGCTATAGTTTTTCCAGTGGTCATGTATGGATGTGAGAGTTGGACTGTGAAGAAAGCTGAGTGCCAAAGAATTGATGCTTTTGAACTGTGGTGTTGGAGAAGACTCTTGAGAGTCCCTTGGACTGCAAGGAGATCCAACCAGTCCATTCTGAAGGAGATCAACCCTGGGTGTTCTTTGGAAGGACTGATGCTAAAGCTGAATCTCCAATACTTTAGCCACCTCATGGGAAGAGTTGACTCATTGGAAAAGATTCTGATGCTGGGAGGGATTGAGGGCAGGAGGAAAAGGGGATGACAGAGGATGAGATGGCTGGATGGCATCACCGACTTGATGGACATGAGTTTGAGTTAACTCCAGGAGTTGGTGATGGACAGGGAGGCCTGGTGTGCTGTGGTTCATGGGGTCGCAAAGAGTCGGATGCGACTGACCGACTGAACTCAACTGAATGGGACTGGATGCCATGATCTTAGGTTTTTGAATGCTGCATTTTAAGCCAGCTTTTTCACTTTCCTCTTTCACTTTTATCAAGAGGTTCTTTAGTTCCTCTTTGCAGATGGTGTCATCTGCATATTTGAGTTTATTGATCTTTCTCCCAGCAATCTTGATTCCAGCTTGTGCTTCATCCAGCCTGGCATTTTGCATAATTTGCTCTGCATATAAGTTAAATAAGCATGGTGACAATATACGGCCTTGACGTGCTCCTTCCCAATTTGCAACCAGTCTGTTGTTCCATGACCAGTTCTTACTGTTGCTTCTTGTCCTGCATACAGATTTCTCAGGAGGCAGGTCGGGTGGTCTGGTATTCCCATCTCTTGAAGAATTTTCCACAGTTTGTTGTGATCTACATAGTCAAAGGATTTGGTGTAGTCAATAAAGCAAAAGTAGATGTTTTTCTGGAACTCTCTTGCTTTTTGTATGATTCAACTGATGTTGGCAATTTGAACTCTGGTTCCTCTGCATTATCTTAATCCAGGTTGAACATCTGGAAGTTCACAGTTCATATACTGTTGAAGCATGGCTTGGAGAATTTTGAGCATTCCTTTGCTAGCATGTGAGATAAGTGAAATTTTGTGGTAGTTTGAGCATTCTTTGGCATTGCCTTTCTTTGGGATTGGAATGAAAACTGCCCTTTTCCAGTTCTGTGGCCACTGCTGAGTTTTCCAAATTTGCTGGCATATTGAGTGCAGCACTTTTACAGCATCGTCTTTTAGAATTTGAAATAGCTCAACTGGAATTCCATCACCTCCACTAGCTTTGTTCATAGTGATGCTTCATAAGGTCCTCTTGACTTCACACACCAGAATGTCTGGCTCTACGTGAGTGATCAACACCATCATGGTTATCTGGGTCATGAAGCTCTTTTTTGTATAGTTCTCCTGTGTATTCTTGCCACATCTTCTTAATATCTTCTTCTTCTTTTGTTAGGCCCATACTGTTTCTGTCCTTTATCGTTCCCATCTTTGCATGGAATATTCCCTTGTATCTCTAATTTTCTTGAGGAGATGTCTAGTCTTTCCCATTCTATTGTTTTCCTCTATTTCTTTGCATTGATCACTGAGGAAGGCTTTCTTATCTCTCCTTGGTATTCTTTGGAACTATGCATTCAGATGGGTATATCTTTCCTTTTCTTCTTTGCCTTTAGCTTCTCTTCTTTTCTCAGCTATTTGTAAGGCCTCCTCAGACAACTGTTTGGCTTTTTGCTTTTCTTTTTCTTGGGGATGATCTCTTAAGAGCCTTTTCCATCATCACAGTTCGAAAGCATCAATTCTTTGGTGCTCTGCCTTCTTTATGGTCCAGCTCTAACAACCATACATGATTACTGGATAGACCATATCCTTGACTATACAGACCGTTGTTGGGAAAGCAATGTGTTTACTTTTTAATACATTGACTATGTTTGTCAAAGACCTTTAAGCATGGATTTAAGTATTGCTTTGGAATGCTCCAAGAGACTTTTCTTTGGGACATTTTCTAATTCAGTTGGTTCCCAAGTGGCTGCTTCTTACCTATATATTTGTTGTTGCTGTTGTTAATTTTTACAAAAATTGTGATGACTGAGGTAGGCCTCCCTTGGAGTTCAACTGCTAGAATTTAAAAAATACTCTTTGAAGCTAGCTCTTGAACTACCCTTTTAGATCCTATCTTCTTTCAAGTTGAATTTATGTTTAACAACCCCCAGAAGTCTTAATCTGTGGAAATCTAAATTGGGAACCTTACAGGTTTAAAATGATTTAAAGGAAGGAAGCTTAAACTCATGCTTCTGGTTAGACTTTAGCAAAGGAGACAGATCTAGTGTTAACTCTTTCAATGAGACTTTGGGGTCGAAGCTAAGACATCAGGAACTTTTCCTATACTAAGCTGCTTATGTGTTTGTAAAATTCCTTAGGAAAGGCTTCAAAAGACCTTCATAGTAGGTTCAGTTCAGTTCAATCGCTCAGTCGTGTCTGAATCTTTGCGACCCCATGAATCGCAGCATGCCAGGCCTCCCTGTCCATCACCAACTCCCGGAGTTCACTCAGACTCACGTCCATTGAGTCAGTGATGCCATCCAGCCATCTCATCCTCTGTCGTCCCCTTCTCCTCCTACCCCCAATCCCTCCCAGCATCAGAGTCTTTTCCGAGTCAACTCTTCACATGAGGTGGCCAAAGTACTGGAGTTTCAGCTTCAGCATCATCCCTTCCAAAGAAATCCCAGGGCTGATCTCCTTCAGAATGGACTGGTGGGATCTCCTTGCAGTCCAAGGGACTCTCAAGAGTCTTCTCCAATACCACAGTTCAAAAGCATTAATTCTCAACGCTCAGCCTTCTTCACAGTCCAACTCTCACATCCATACATGACCACAGGAAAAACCATAGCCTTGACTAGATGAACCTTTGTTGGCAAAGTAATGTCTCTGCTTTTGAATATGCTATCTAGGTTGGTCATAACTTTCCTTCCAAGGAGTAAGCGTCTTTTAATTTCATTGCTGCAATCACCATCTGCAGTGATTTTGGAGCTCTAAAAAATAAAGTCTGACACTGTTTCCACTGTTTCCCCATCTATTTCCCATGAAGTGATGGGACCAGATGCCATGATCTTCGTTTTCTGAATGTTGAGCTTTAAGCCAACTTTTTCACTCTCCACTTTCACTTTCATCAAGAGGCTTTTTAGTTCCTCTTCACTTTCTGTCAAAAGTGTGGTGTCATCTGCATATCAGAGATTATTAATATTTCTCCCGGCAATCTTGATTCCAGCTTGTGCTTCTTCCAGTCCAGCGTTTCTCATGATGTACTCTGCATATAAGTTAAATAAGCAGGGTGACAATATACAGCCTTGTACTCATTTTCCTATTTGGAACCAGTCTGTTGTTCCATGTCCAGTTCTAACTGTTGCTTCCTGACCTGCATACAGGCAGGTCGGGTGGTCTGGTATTCCCATCTCTTGGAGAATTTTCCACAGTTTATTGTGATCCACACAGTCAAAGGATTTGGCACAGTCAATAAAGCAGAAATAGATGTTTTTCTGGAACTCTCTTGCTTTTTCCATGATCCAGCAGATGTTGGCCATTTGATCTCTGGTTCCTCTGCCTTTTCTAAAACCAGCTTGAACATCAGGAAGTTCACAGTTCACGTATTGCTGAAGCCTAGCTTGGAGAATTTTGAGCATTACTTTACTAGCGTGTGAGATGAGTGCAATTGTGCGGTAGTTTGAGCATTCTTTGGCATTGCCTTTCTTTGGGATTGGAATGAAAACTGACCTTTTCCAGTCCTGTGGCCAATGCTGAGTTTTCCAAATTTGCTGGCATATTGAGTGTAGCACCTTCACAGCATCATCTTTCAGGATGTGAAATAGTTCAACTGGAATTTCATCACCTCCACTAGCTTTGTTCATAGTGATGCTTTCTAAGGCCCACTTGACTTCACATTCCAGGATGTCTGGCTCTAGGTCAGTGATCACACCATCGTGATTATCTGGGTCATGAAGATCTTTTTTGTACAGTTCTTCTGTGTATTCTTGCCATCTCTTCTTAATATCTTCTGCTTCTGTTAGGTCCATACCATTTCTGTCTTTTATCGAGCCCATCTTTGCATGAAATGTTCCCTTGGTATCTCTACTTTTCTTGAAGAGATCTCTAGTCTTTCCCATTCTGTTATTTTCCTCTATTTCTTTGCATTGATCGCTGAGGAAGGCTTTCTTATCTCTTCTTGCTATTCTTTGGAACTCTGCATTCAGATGTTTATATCTTTCCTTTTCTCCTTTGCTTTTCGCTTCTCTTCTTTTCACAGCTATTTGTAAGACCTCCCCAGACAGCCATTTTGCTTTTTTGCATTTCTTTTCCATGGGGATGGTCTTGATCCCTGTCTCCTATACAATGTCACGAATCTCATTCCATAGTTGATCAGGCACTCTCTATCATATCTAGTCCCTTAAATCTATTTCTCACTTCCACTGTATAATCATAAGGGATTTGATTTAGGTCATACCTGAATGCTCTAGTGGTTTTCCCTACTTTCTTCAATTTCAGTCTGAATTTGGCAATAAGGAGTTCATGGTCTGAGCCACAGTCAGCTCCTGGTCTTGTTTTTGCTGACTGTATAGAGCTTCTCCATCTTTGGCTGCAAAGAATATAATCAATCTGATTTTGGTGTTGACCATCTGGTGATGTCCATGTATAGAGTCTTCTCTTGTGTTGTTGGAAGAGTGTGTTTGTTATGACCAGTGCATTTTCTTGGCCAAACTCTATTAGTCTTTGCCCTGCTTCATTCCATATTCCAAGGCCAAATTTGCCTGTTACTCCAGGTATTTCTTGACTTCCTACTTTTGCATTCCAGTCCCCTATAATGAAAAGGACATCTTTTTTTTGGGTGTTGGTTCTAAAAGGTCTTGTAGGTCTTCATAGAACCGTTCAACTTCAGCTTCTTCAGTGTTACTGGTTGGGGCATAGACTTGGATTACTGTGATATCGAATGGTTTTCCTTGGAAATGAACAGAGATCATTCTGTCGTTTTTGAGACTGCATCCAAGTACTGCATTTCTAACGCGTTTGTTGACCATGATGGCTACTCCATTTCTTCTGAGGGATTCCTGCCCGCAGTAGTAGATATAATGGTCATCTGAGTTAAATTCACCCATTCCAGTCCATTTCAGTTCGCTGATTCCTAGAATGTTGACATTCACTCTTGCCATCTCTTGTTTGACCACTTCCAATTTGCCTTGATTCATGGACCTGACATTCCAGGTTCCTATGCAATATTGCTCTTTACAACATCGGACCTTGCTTCTATCACCAGTCACATCCACAGCTGGGTATTGTTTTTGCTTTGGCTCCATCCCTTCATTCTTTCTGGAGTTATTTCTCCACTGATCTCCAGTAGCATATTGGGCACCTACTGACCTGGGGAGTTCCTCTTTCAGTATCCTATCATTTTGTCTTTTCATACTGTTCATGGGGTTCTCAAGGCAAGAATACTGAAGTGGTTTGCTATTCCCTTCTCCAGTGGACCACATTCTGTCAGATCTCTCCACCATGACCTGTGTGTGTGTGTGATTAGATTGACTAGTTTTCTGTGAGTATGGTTTCATGTGTCTGCCTTCTGATGACCTCTTGCAACACCTACCGCCTTACTTGGATTTCTCTTACCTTGGGCGTGGGGTATCTCTTCACGGCTGCTCCAGCAAAGCACAGCCACTGCTCCTTACCTTGGATGAGGGGTATCTCCTCACCACCGCCCTTCCTGACCTTCAACATGGGATAGCTCCTCTAGGCCCTCCTGCGCCCGCACAGCCAGGGCTCCTTGGAGGTGGGGTTGCTCCTCCCGGCCGCCACCCCTGGCCTCGGGCTTGGGGGCGTGGGGTAGCTCCTCCCGGCAGCCCCCCCCCCCAACCTCGGACACAGGGTAGCTCCTCTCGGCCGCCCCCTGACCTCGGATACGGGGTAGCTCCTCTTGGCCATTCCTGCGCCGTCGCAGCCTGGCACTCTCGGCCGCTGCCCCTGACCTCGGAAGTGGGGTAACTCCTCTTGGCCGCTGCCCTTCGGGCATGGGGTCCAGTTTCCCCAACTCCCTTCCCAGAGGAGGCCCAGTCTGGAGAATAACATCACTTCTCTGCACCTGGCCCACTATTACACACACAGGCACTCTAGATTCCATTGTACCTAAATAATTCCCAACCAGGATCTGTCTGTCTCTTTCGCTCCTCTTCCAGGATTGCTGAGTACTGGCTGGAATAAATCACACATCCCTGTGAGCAGGCACCACTAAAATGCATGGTTCACAACCTTAGGAATCTTTACTTATTTCAGGTCATCTCCTGCTCTTGTTCGCAGAGTAGCTATTCTTATGCAACTTGCAATATGTTTTCTTCCTACTTCTTTAAACCTATGACCAGTGTTTTCCATCTCAACAGTTGGCCCTCCTTCTATTTCTTTGAAAAAGAAAGGACAATTATAGCAGACACACATTCTTTTCATTCCTGACCCCTTTCTGACAAAGGCAGGCTAGAGGAGGGTAAGGGGTGAGAGATGGGATGAGTAAAACACAGGGACAGTTATGTTATCAGCCAATGTAGTAGCTTCTCTTCTGACTTAGATGGTGTTACTTTTGAAAGTTTGGGGCCAAAGAATGGCATGATTTGTTTTATAATTTATGAAGACAAATTTGGCTGCTGCATGGAAAATGGACTATAAGGGACAAGGATGGAAGTGGGCAGACAGGTTAATAGTTAAGGTGAGAGAAGATGGTCATGGTGGTTAGAAATGGTTAGATTCTGGACAACTGGTTAGTACCAACAAAATGTGAGGGTTTGAGAGAAAGTGAAGGTTAGGATTTACTTTTAGCCTTTTGGTGTTAGAAACTATGAAGCTAAATTGTGTATGGTCATTTGTCATGTCTAGTGGGCAGTATTCAGTATGAACCTAGAGTTCTGTGACGTGGTCTAGGATATGGACATAGATTTACTTTGTCTCTTGGTGTTTTCTTTCCTCCAGTTTTTTCCCCTTCTTTTTCCCTGTGTTGTCCATCTATCTTTCTACTGGCTCTTTCTCATCACCCTATAAACATGCTCATGTCTTTTCAATTCTAAAAAAATACACATATGTAAATAAAACACGTGACTTTGCACTCTCTTTAACTATTGACAATCTACCAGTTCTACCCTTAAGCAGGCTTCCTAACGCATGTGTCTTTACTACTGTAGCTCTGCTTTCTACCTATTGACAGTGTACTTCTCCTGTACCACCTCTCAAAGTACATTTGCTAAATTTCACAAACACCGTTTCATCCATATTGCAGCACCTTCCTTGGTTTTGTCAACCTGAAAAACAAGAATCTAGTTCAAGAGGCAAAATGTTTATTTGGGATCAAGGAATTACAGTTGAAGGTATACAGATATAGGTAGAAACTCAAATAGTCTTCTGACCAAAGGAGAGGGGATCAGGGTTTTTTCTCAGGAGAAAGAGGGAGATGAAGTAAGTTGTTTTTTTAGAAGTGTTCATTGATATAAGATGATATAAAGCTAGATTTGTACTTCATCGATTGGTCAGGTGACATGGTCACTAGGTAAAAGCTCATTTATCAGTCCTTTCAACAGAAAGAATATTCTGGTTTATTTTGCAGCCTTCTTAAAATGGTGGCAGATTGGTCCAGTTCATAAGTATAGAAAATGTGATGTGCAAGGTTGTTTCTCTGGAATGGTTTCTCTGGCTCTGTTTTAAATGTCTCTACTAATGTCATCTTTCACAGCTTCTTTGATGTTTATTTCTCCCTGGTACCCTCCCACTGCTCTGGGTATTTCTTCTCTGTTTGCTTTGTTGGATCGTTGTACTCTGTCTGTCTCTTAAATATTGAACACCGTGATACTGGCAACAATTTATTGAAAGATCAAAGGCAGCTCTCCTGATAGGCTGAGCAGTGTCTCCTTACAAGGAGTGATTTAAGGGAGTCAGCCAACTTTAAAATCTATTCCTGATTCTTTTACCTGATGATCTTTTCTTTACGTGTCCTTCCCTGCAGAAGGCCCCTGTGAAACTGCCATTTTGTTCTCTGAAAGATGTAAGTCCAGCCTCTATCACCATGTCAGCTCAGACTGAATTTCAAAGTAGTTCACTGTCACAATGAAGAGAAAAGAGATGCTGAGATTTCAGAGGAGGGTGAAGAAAACATTTGGAACATGGGGTGCTGTTTGGCAGGCAGGCATGGAAAGGAGCTAAGGTGATGATGCCAAGAGTGAGGAGACTCTTCGAGAAGGACATTTTTTTTTCTTCCTAGCTCTAAGTTGGGAAAATAATCAAGGATTGATGAGTCACGCCCCTTTTCTCTGGTTTTCTGCCATGAGAACTTTCTTCCGAAGTCTGTCTAAAGTATCCCTGTCCTCTATTTATATCTCATTATCCCTTTATTGTGGTCTGTAATTATACTCTTTCCTTCTTTATATGCTTATTGTTTGTCTCTCCAACTAAAATGGGAGCCAAGAAGATTGGAATCTTGTCTGTCCGATTCAACTCTGTATCCCTGGTATAATAGGAACATAGTAGGTGTTCAATAAATTCTTTAGAAATGAATGGATTTTGATATTCCATATGTGAAAAGTTGTAAATTCAGAGCAAAGCAAAACTGCACTGGTTCTCCAGACCTGGGTTTTTAGTGGTGGGTTTAAATAGATATTAAAACTTAGATACATGAATAAATGTGGCTGATTCAGTTTTCTGTAACAGATCTCACTGAGTTGGTGACCTCCCTACCCCTGCCACCCTGACTCTTTTCTACCCTTGAAAGTCCCCTTTAATGTTGCATCTGTCCTGTGGTTGTTCCTGTCACTATGTGTCTGTCAAGTCCTGGAATTCTGAATGGGAGACAGGATACAGTTCTCTGTTGTTTTCACATTTCCCTTTTAACCTATTTTAGGTTTATTTTTTCACCTATATTTCTTTCTATTCTGCTCACCTGTGTTTCACTGCTCCTTCCTTTGACCCCATGTTTTCTGGAAAAAGAACTAAGGTTTAACCTTAAAAACAAAGCACAATAAGAATAACAACAAAAAAGCCATTTGCTGTCTCAGGGGCCTGGCACTCGCAAAGAAAATCTATGCTTTCATGATTACTGTTTTGGCTATGGGCTTAAAAAATGTCTAATTTGAAACTCAAAGCTACGCTGTTTTCTTTGTTCTTAGCTGTCTTTGCACTTCCTTTGAAAAGTGACTGCTACCATTTCATTGGGAGGACAGCAGAGGGGCCATTAGGAAGAACAAAGAATTAGAGGGACGAAAATGCTGTGTGTGCGTGAATGTGCGTGTGTGTGCACAGGCACACACAATCTCACAAGTTCCTCATCCTCAATCATAACTACCTGCTAAGTCAGTTAATACTTGTTCCTCCAGCTTTAAAAAGTTTTCTTTGTTGTTGTTCTCCTATTTCCTTTGTCCTTGTAGGATCACGGTTAAAAAATTTATTTACTGTTATTTTGTGGAATTTTGGGAAGTAGCAGAGGCACATAAAAGTAAAGAATCATTTTGACCACATTGGCTGGGCCTTTCTGTCTTTTTGCATGCTTCTGTCAGTTATACTGGTTTTTACTTCTCTTTTCTCTGTTTATTATCCAGATTTGTACAGCCCTTGATCTAAAATTTTGCACTAGTGTTTGCCATTTGTCTCAGTCTACTAAGTAGGGAATTCGCTACTTAGTAGGGAATACCACATCCTTACTAAACCCATCAGAAGTCCATTGATATAATATCTGTCTACTTAACCTGCAAGTCCACTCCAATGTCTGCTTGACTTCTCAGCTATGCCGTATGGTCCCTGATCTTTGGCGTTCCTGTGCTGTTATGACAGTCTCTGCTCAGTCATTCTCTTTTGCATTCTTTTCCTCTGTATGCATTGGTGCCAAGCTTTCTCTCATACTACATCAGTCTTCAAGCCCATCTCCAGCAGAGTATCTTTTCCCAATACCTTAAATATATAAAATGACACTGTAAAAATGATTAAACACTGTCATTGGCTAGATTGAGTTGGCTGGATGAAGTCTAACCTTTTCCTGTAGGTTTATACATTAGAGTTAAAGGGAGGCATCAAATTTACCAGTATGATGAATGAAGCCAGACCAAAATATATTCGATTTCTTAATGTCAGGATTTTCTTACATTCTTAGGACTAGACATGGTCAGCAATAAAAGAGTGAAAGGAAAAACCACCCTCAGTATGAGGGGTAAATTTAAGCCAGTCAGGGCTAAATTCCTCTTCTACCAGCCTTTAATAAATAGCATGAAATAGACTATAGTGAATTTAGCACAGTGATGTTTGGATTTTTTGAGAAACCTGTTATAGGTGTTTCTCAGTTCGTGTTTGCTCTGAAATTCTGTCAGCTGGAATACTTCACTGAGGCAGTCAGTGTTGGATGGGAACATATGTGCCTTTGATGAAAGCCTCTTTGCAGGGAAAATCACTGGTCTTCCTGTGAAGCTCTGTCTTGTGAACATTGTTATACAAGCACCACCTTTAAAGTCTTGAGCTTGAGTCTGAAGTCCTAAACAGGTTTATAGAGTACAGGCTTACCAGCTGAGCAGTAGTAAAAATGAAATGTGTTCCTATTGTGATATGTGGAGCTTTTCTGTTGTCTGATAGAACTTAACATAGAGAAATTTACATCAAGAGAAGGCTAGCTAATAAAAATCATCATGGTTACTGGTAAAGCCTTAAAGATTTTATGAAAAGGTTGTGTCCTCATTGTAAATCAAGTGGCCAGAATTTCTGGAATAGAGAATGGAGGGAATGGTGTAGGGTGAGGTTACAAAGGTAGTGGGACCTGATCTTTCAACCCAAGAAGCAGGCACTGTGGGCAGAATTGTTTCTCCCTGAAATACATATGTTGAAGTCCTCACCTCCATGTGACTGTACTGGAGATAAGGCCCTTAAGGAGAGGATTAAGGGTAAATGAGGTTAAATGAAGTCATAGCATGAAGCCCTGATCTGGTAGAACTGGTGCCCTTATAAGAAGAAAAAAGGACAACAGGGCTTTCCGTCCCCCATGTGAGGACAGAGCAAGAAGGTGACCTGTTGGAAGCCGGGAAGAAAGCTCTCATCAGAACCCCATGCTGGAGCCTTACTATCAGCCTCCAGAACTATGAGAAAATAAGTTTTTGTTGTTTGAGACATCCAGTCAGTGGTAATGGTTATGGCAACCCAGACAGACTAAGATAGTGGGACTCTGTTTTTTTGATACTACTTATTCTTGGCATTTTTTTCAAACATTAGTTCTTTGGGGACTTTCAATCTCCTAACAATCTAGTTAACTGTCTGCATAGCAATAACTCCCCATTTAGGCTTTGAAAAGCTCCTTTAACTGCATCCAACATAGTACTTTGTGCCGAAGAGTATCTGAAAGTTTCATACATTTATCAGAGCAGCTACGAAGGTGCACATCCAGCTTGTCAGGCTCCTTTGCACTGAATTACTTTAATTTCCTAAAATTAAAGGTTGAGTTGCTGATGCAAGCCTATCTCTCTTGCTTCATTTGCATCCTTTTCTTTCCTTTTGCACCCTTATTTTCCTTCTGTACTAATCACTTGCAATATTTTATGCCTGAAACATTTTGAAATGTTTACTGTATGATATTCCAGGATTTATGAAACATTCATCTGTTCTTGATCAATATGTAGTCTTTGTAATTTTTAAAGCCTTTGCAATCTGGAATGGCAAGAACTTCTTTTTGTATGTTCCTCTGGTTTATGTATTAGCAACAACAAAAAAGACAGTACCTGTGAGGTCTTTTCTGTAATTCTTCCAGATTTTATTTTTCTTAATATGGGCATTTCTTTCTTCTTTAATATTTTGTCAGAAAACACTAAAACATTAAACTATTATATGCAGTCTCTGGAAATCCATAATTGGAAATCTAACTTCAGATTCCAGAATTATGTCTACAAGAGTTGATTATAAGCTGTGTTGTGGCTATGTGATACAGACTATGGACCATCTCTGTAATATAGGCACAAAAGAGAATGGCTACTCACTAGGAATTTAATGGTTTAAAGATACCAGGTAGGTACAGAGGCAATGGAGAGGTTGGTTAATTCTTTATCGTCTACCTGTGAAATACAGAATGAATATGTAATGTCTAATCTTCCCTAGTGGCTCAGACTGTAAAGAATCTATCTGCTATCTGGGAGACCCAGGTTTGATCTCTGGGTCGGGAAGATCCCCTGGAGAAGGGAATGGCACCCCACTCTAGTATTCTTGCATGGAAAATCCCATCAACAGAGAGCTTGGTGGGCTACAGTCCATGGGGTCACAAAGAGTTGGACGTGACTGAACACACACACACACACATGCATATCCTGTGTAACATTATGTATCTTATTATGCATAAATATATATTGTAGGCTGACACCAGATCTAATGTTGGAAGTACCATAATTCATTATGGTACTCAAGGGAAAAACAAAACAGTGTACTTGTGGAGAATTTTCAAAGAAGAGGAAACATTTAGATGAATAGTTAAATATGCAAACTACAGTTACACAAAAGAAAGCCATATGGTTTAATGTTGTACATTAATTTGTTTTAAACCTTTTGTGGTTTATTTTCAATTTAAAATGAATATGTGCCTTAATTAGTTTTGAAGTGGGATAGGGAAACATATGTTTTTTAGTTAAAGACAGAGTAATTTATGCGGTATTCTCTCTCTTATTCTTGGTGCTAGGTCTAAATTCCAGTTAGCAAAAATAAGTGTGGTTCAGAGACCCAGTTTCAGCCCATCTTTATTATGTTAGTATATGTCTTTTTTCTTCTTGTTATACTTTGCTTAACTAAAAAGAAAGAACTTCTAGGTCTTCATTTGACTATTAATCAAGCACTTATGTAAGAAATTTCATATTTATATATATCTACTACATTTAATACAAATTTGTATGCCCCAGTACCTTAATTTCTTATGTCTTTGCCTGGCTATCTTTTTATCTATCTATTAGCATGCATCCTAAGTTGCTTCAGTCATGTCTGACTCTGCAACTCTATGGACTGTAACCTGCCAGGCTCCTCTGTCCATGGGATTCTCTAGGCAAGAATACTGGAGTGAGTTGCCATGCTGTCCTCCAGGGGATCTTCCTGACCCAGGGATCAAACCCACATCTCTTATGTCTCCTGCATTAGCAAGTGGGTACTCTACCACTAGCGCTACCTGGGAAGCCCATCTATCTATCTAATAGAGATAGGTATAGTTATAGATATCTAGGCCCAAGGATACAAAATGAAGTAAAGTCATTTTCCTGCTCTCTAGACCTCAGAGATATTAAAGAAGAACTGCCTTATAAAGTTGAATATGGAAGAAATAAAATTTAGATACCTGAATGCACTCATGTAAGGTGGAACCCAGAATATATGTCCGCTACCTCATTATCTCATGGAATAAACCAGAAAAAGAGTCTGGTTATAGATATAATCATATAGTCCTATGTATGTCATAGAGTTGTTATGAGGTCAGATGAAATAATGCATCATAAGCATGTTTTGTTTTAAATTTTTAAGCACAAAATTTATTGTTGATATTCTCAAAATACTGAAAATCCAGTTCCTGTCAAAATGAGGCAAATCAAGATGTATTTTATTCATCACATCTGAGCCCAGAAGGCTGAGAGATGGATGAATCAGTTCTTGCCCATCCTGAAGTCAGGTCACAACCAGATGGTGGATACTGAGAGGCAAGTGGGGCCTGATTCACTGGAGGCCTCAGGGAACAGCCAGTGAGATGTATACAGACCTGCTTTCGTGTGGTTCTGTGGCACAATTCTTTCTCCAGGTGGTGTGTGTGGCTTTAGAGTTATTTGTAGTCATAAAAAATCATGTGTCTTCATGGAGATTTCCTGGGATATTGATGACACAAAACTTGATCAGAACAGATGGAGTTGTCTCTAAACCTTTCTCCACCACAGTCAATTTCTGGACAAGACACAGCCATTTTCTTCTGCTTACTAATGGTCTTTCAGACACGACGTATTTGTTAGGATTTTGAGATTCTATCCACAATGTCACGAAATACAAATCATACTTTCTTGTGTTTCAAAGAACAAGCTTAATTTATCTTCCATTTATTCAGAGAACTGACAGGTTTTTAAGATTCTATTTTGATTTGCTTTGGATTAATAAGGAGTTTTTTGTAGCAAGAAAGTGAAAACAGAGCCCTATGTCCTTGCAAACGTGTTTAATTATGGAACATGCTGAGCCACATTTGACCATTTTGTTGTTGTTGTTTCTAAACTAATGTCAACCTCTCCAGTCTGCTACGAAATGTGTTTTTCAGTTCTACAACAAAGATAAAAATAAAATAAATGGTTTGGAAAGCCCCCTGAGATACCTAAATGATAGACAGCCACACATTAATAGAAGTAATAGGCATTAATAGAATGACAAATTAATTGTGCTTCTTTTAAGTGATAACACTGAAAAATTAATGCACTTAACTGCTTTATTGAAATAGAAAGCTATTTTGTAGTTTGCAGGATTTCTTTTATGTAATGAGAATGTTCACAAGTTTATAAATGAATGCATGACCTCTGTTTTAGGGGAGTCTTGGTAATGTATTTATGTTTTTTAAATTTTCAGACAGAATTTTTCTTTCTTATTATATACATTCAGAACTGAGTTCCCTAATGAGATAAATTACTATAAATTGTTAATGAGGGAATGGGAAGAGAAATTATTTTTCAGAAATTAATAGCTTTGAATAATTTATTGGTGTTTTAGATTTCATGTTTAATGAATTTTATTTTCAAGACTGTAATTTTTATTTCTTGACAAAATAACCTAAATAAATTTATTGTGAGGAATTTTTAAAAAACTACAACAACACTGAGTCCAGTGGTTTTTAAATTGCATTGGAGGGTTGAAGATTTCTTAGGGTCACCCTGGAACTGGAAGAGGGGTAAGAGAGGTAAGCTGGCAGGGTTCCACACTGTATAACCCATGAGGGTTTTGCATCTCATTGTAATCTGACACTTAGAATGCTCTGTACATCAGAATAAATGGATGAACAAATTAACCCCTACCCTTCCAACCCTGCTTTAGCTTGAGAGGCACAGTTTTTCTCATTTTCTTCATTGTACTCAGAGTAAGCTTTCCAGATTTCACTAGAGGAGTTCCAGAGTTGATGTAAAATATTCTCTGGGGTGTCCTGCCCTATTGCTGCTACTCATACACAGGAATATCCTGGCTCCTCTTCCAATCATCTGCCTCTTCTTCCACGTTTTTCTCCACCATTGTTCCTAGACCTCCAGCTCTACTGTACCATTTGCCCCAGTGGGAGATAGTGTCCTAAAGTGCTGGTCAAGCATCAGTCTCCATTTCCCCGTTGAACTGGCACAGTGATCAGAAACACTGCCAACCCATTACGGAGATGGGCAAGCTCCCTGAAAACTGTCACGTGCTGTGTAAATGCAAGGTATTAGTAATAGTTTTCTTTTATAGGACTTTTTTGATTTGTCACAGTAACTGATATCATTTTGCCAAGACTGGACACCCTCAGATACCCTGGGACCTTGGCAGTCTGGTCTGCCTTCCTAAGCCTTCATTGACCTCTCTTTCTACCTTTGGTTTGGCGATATTATATGTAAATTTAATCATGTTCAAAAGACTGTTTGACCCTTAGTATTCTGAGACAGAGAAAATAATTCATCCTCTCACAGTGTCTGTGGGTGACGCATTGTGAGCAGGTAGATGATAACAACAGTAAATATTTCATATACTTCCATGACAGGAGAGAATGATTCTTTAGAGGATCTCATTTTACAGTGAATAGCTGACAATTTTTTTTAGGATGTCAAGTATGAATCTAAGTGCTTTACATAATTTGACTCATTTCATCTCCATAATAATCTTCTGAGTTAAGTGATATTGTCCATGTTTCACAGAGGAGAGAAATGGAGCGTAGACAGGTTGAGTCACTTGTTGAAAGCCGTCCAGCTCATAAGTTATGGAACTTGGTTAAGTTTCACTCTAGTCTAGGATGTGAGATGCTTTCAGTTTAATCATCTCAGCAATACTGTAATTTCCTTTTATGTTTTTTTTTTTTCATCCCTGTGGATCCCAGAATGCTTTTCTAACCTTATAAAGCTTACAAGAAAAAAAAAAAAAAAAGAAATCTAGAGCAGTTATGTTGTTATTAAAACATCATTTCTAGGGAATTAGCTATAATATTTATTTGCTAATAAGATAAAAATAATTTCATTTTGTTCTGAATATAAAAGTAATGCGCACTTTTGAAGAAAATTAAAACCATACAGAAAATATAAATGAGAGATCATAATCACTTGAAGTCCCATTACCTAGACGTATTTGGGTGAATACACTTTCTGAAATTTCTCCATGTACATGTGAAAGTGAAGTGAAAGTGAAGTCGCTCAGTCGTGTCTGACTCTCTGCGACCCCACGGACGGTAGCCTGCCAGGCTCCTCAGTCTTTAGAATTTTCCAGGCAAGAGTACTGGAGTAAGTTGCCATTTCCTTCTCCAGGGGATCTTCCCGACCCAAGGACTGAACCTGGGTCTCTGCATTGCAAGCAGACGCTTTACCATATGAGCCATCAGGGAAGTACGTATAGCTTTTTATTAAGTAACACAAAACTATACATATTGTTCTGTAACCTATTCCTGGGCTCACAATGTATTAGGGATGTCTTTTCTGTGGCCATGACAGTAAGTATATACCATGTTTTAGAATGGTTATATCATACTGCTTTATATGGGCTTCCCTTGTGGCTCAGCTGGTAAAGAATCTGCCTGCAGTGCGAGAGGCCTGGATTCAATCCCTGGGTTGGGAAGATCCCCCGGAGAAGGGAAAGGCTACCCACTCCAGTATTCTGGCCTGGAGAATTTCATGGACTGTATAGTTCATGGGGTCACAAAAAGTCAGACATGACTGAGCGACTTTCACCTTATATGGCTTTAATATAATATATTTAAGCAGTCCCATATTAAAGAACAGTCACTTCCAATATATACGTTATAAACAATATTATAATCATGATTTCCACAAATCTTTTGTTATGTGGACAATTGCTTTTTTGGAAGCAAATTCCTGAAAGTGGGATTGCTGGCACAAAGGGCATTCTTATTTTTATTTGGCTATATAGTGCCAAACCAGAAAGGCTATAACAACTTAACAATCTACCAATATATTTTGAGTATTCTCTTTTGCTTCTTTTCAATGTTGATTTTGTCAGTTTTAAAATAGTTTTGCCTGTTTGATAGTTGAAAAAATTTTGTTTTTATTTCTGATACTTCAATGATGAGTAGGTTTGAATATAGGTATTATACTTATTGACCATTTATACCTGTATATGAAGGGGATGACGGAGGATGAGATGGCTGGATGGCATCACCAACTCAATGGACGTGAGTTTGAGTGAACTCCAGGAGTTGGTGATGGACAGGGAGGCCTGGCGTGCTGCAATTCATGGGGTCGCAAAGAGTCTGACACGACTGAGCGACTGAACTGACTGACTGACTGACTGACTGACTGAACTGATGTGTATATTTTGTAAGTTATGCACCTATTAATGTTACCTATCCACTGTTTTTGTTCATGTGTAGTTTCTTTATCCTAATTTTTTTTATATATGAAAGATAATTGTTTATTCAGTGTGTTACAAATAATTTTTTTTCAGTTTGGGAGTTATTTCTTTAGCCTCATTTAATAGTTTATGATTTGTCTATTTATTATTTGCATTAAAATTTTAATATTTATGTGCTCAAACAAGTTTTTAATGGATTCTTCTGGATTTTTAGGCATTCTTAATAAAACCTAATTTACCCCAACATTTATTTTTATTTTTGTTATTTTTTTTTAGGTTTTTATTTTTTTTATTTTTTAAATTTCATTTTATTTTTAAACTTTACATAATTGTATTAGTTTTGCCAAATATCAAAATGAATCCACCACAGGTATACATGTGTTCCCCATCCTGAACCCTCTTCCCTCCTCCCTCCCCATACCATCCCTCTGGGTCGTCCCAGTGCACCAGCCCCAAGCATCCAGTATCGTGCATCAAACCTGGACTGGCAACTTGTTTCTTACATGATATTTTACATGTTTCAATGTCATTCTCCCAAATCTTCCTACCCTCTCCCTCTCCCACAGAGTCCATAAGACTGTTCAATACATCAGTGTCTCTTTTGCTGTCTCGTACACCGGGTTATTGTTACCATCTTTCTAAATTCCATATATATGCGTTAGTATACTGTATTGGTGTTTTTCCTTCTGGCTTACTTCACTCTGTATAATAGGCTCCAGTTTCATCCACCTCATTAGAACTGATTCAAATGTATTCTTTTTAATGGCTGAGTAATACTCCATTGTGTATATGTACCACAGCTTTCTTATCCATTCATCTGCTGATGGGCATCTAGGTTGCTTCCATGTCCTGGCTATTATAAACAGTGCTGTGATGAACATTGGGGTACACGTGTCTCTTTCCCTTCTGGTTTCCTCAGTGTGTATGCCCAGCAGTGGGATTGCTGGATCATACTATTCAACATAGTTTTGGAAGTTTTGGCCACAGCAATCAGAGCAGAAAAAGAAATAAAAGGAATCCAAATTGGAAAAGAAGAAGTAAAACTCTCACTATTTGCAGATGACATGATCCTCTACATAGAAAACCCTAAAGACTCCACCAGAAAATTACTAGAAATAATCAATGACTATAGTAAAGTTGCAGGATATAAAATCAACACACAGAAATCCCTTGCATTCCTATACACTAATAATGAGAAAACTGAAAGAGAAATTAAGGAAACAATTCCATTCACCATTGCAATGGAAAGAATAAAATACTTAGGAATATATCTACCTAAAGAAACTAAAGACCTATATATAGAAAACTATAAAACACTGGTGAAAGAAATCAAAGAGGACACTAATAGATGGAGAAATATACCATGTTCATGGATTGGAAGAATCAATATAGTGAAAATGAGTATACTACCCAAAGCAATTTATAGATTCAATGCAATCCCTGTCAAGCTACCAACAGTATTCTTCACAGAGCTAGAACAAATAATTTCACAATTTGTATGGAAATACAAAAAACCTCGAATAGCCAAAGCGATCTTGAGAAAGAAGAATGGAACTGGAGGAATCAACCTACCTGACTTCAGGCTCTACTACAAAGCCACAGTTATCAAGACAGTATGGTACTGGCACAAAGACAGAAATATAGATCAATGGAACAAAATAGAAAGCCCAGAGATAAATCCACGCACATATGGACACCTTATCTTTGACAAAGGAGGCAAGAATAATACAATGGATTAAAGACAATCTCTTTAACAAGTGGTGCTGGGAAATCTGGTCAACCACTTGTAAAAGAATGAAACTAGAACACTAACACCATACACAAAAATAAACTCAAAATGGATTAAAGATCTAAACATAAGACCAGAAACTATAAAACTCCTAGAGGAGAACATAGGCAAAACACTCTCTGACATACATCACAGCAGGATCCTCTATGACCCACCTCCCAGAATATTGGAAATAAAAGCAAAAATAAACAAATGGGACCTAATTAACCTTAAAAGCTTCTGCACATCAAAGGAAACTATCAGCAAGGTGAAAAGACAGCCTTCAGAATGGGAGAAAATAATAGCAAATGAAGCAACTGACAAACAACTAATCTCAAAAATATACAAGCAACTCCTACAGCTCAACTCCAGAAAAATAAATGACCCAATCAAAAAATGGGCCAAAGAACTAAATACACATTTCTCCAAAGAAGACATACAGATGGCTAACAAACACATGAAAAGATGCTCAACATCACTCATTATCAGAGAAATGCAAATCAAAACCACTATGAGGTACCATTTCACACCAGTCAGAATGGCTGCGATCCAAAAGTCTACAAGCCATAAATACTGGAGAGGGTGTGGAGAAAAGGGAACCCTCTTACACTGTTGGTGGGAATGCAAACTAGTACAGCCACTATGGAGAACATTGTGGAGATTCCTTACCCCAACATTTAGAAATGACTTCCTCTAACAGGACACAAAACCAAGTTATGTAACTGTCATTTATTAGTCAGTCTCTTTTACTAGGCTTTCACAAACACTTTCTCATTTATTCCAGTTCCTAATATAATGTTACTTTTAATATTTCTCAAATGAGGGAAATCAGAAGAAGGGGGTAAATCACTTACCTCAAATCACACATCTAGTAAGGATTAGAATGTCAATTAGTCTGATGCCAAAACAGTGGAAACACTGTCAGACTTTATTTTTTTGGGCTCCAAAATCACTGCAGATGGTGATTGCGGCCATGAAATTAAAAGACGCTTACTACTTGGAAGGAAAGTAATGACCAACCTAGATAGCATATTCAAAAGCAGAGACATTACTTTGCCAACAAAGGTCCGTCTAGTCAAGGCTATGGTTTTTCCAGTGGTCATGTATGGATGTGAGAGTTGGACTGTGAAAAAGGTTGAATGCCAAAGAATTGATGCTTTTGAACTGTGGTGTTGAAGACTCTTGAGAGTCCCTTGGACTGCAAGGAGATCCAACCAGTCCATTCTGAAGGAGATCAACCCTGGGTGTTCTTTGGAAGGACTAATGCTAAAGCTGAAACTCCAATACTTTGGCCACCTCATGAGAAGAGTTGACTCATTGGAAAAGACTCTGATGCTGGGAGGGATTGGAGGCAGGAGGAAAAGGGGATGACAGAGGATGAGATGGCTGGATGGCATCACCGACTTGATGCACATGAGTTTGGGTGGACTCTGGGAGATGGTGATGGACAGGGAGGTCTGGCGTGCTGCAGTTCATGGGGTTGCAAAGAGTTGGACACGACTGAATGACTGAACTGAACTTAAAGCCACACTCTCAGCCATGGCCCTTCACTATGCCCTCTTACACAGATGAGAAAGCAGAGAAATAAAAAGGTTAAATGGCCAGCCTCCTGCTGAAAAATATTTTCCTCTTTTGATAGAAAGATTAGGAATTGAATCCTTAACTGTTAATATGATGCTTCTTCTAGTAATCGGATTCCATTTGAGTCTTTTGAAAGGAATTTCAGTGGAAAAGCAATTAGACATTAAAAGAAAGAGCCAGAGGAATGTTAAGATAAGAATAATGTGGGGTGTGCTTTGGATTTTAAGAATTAAAAGGATGATGTCCAAATAGTTAAGTGAATTTTTAAAAATGGGTCAATAAGAGAGCCCCCCATTGGAATGCCCGGTCCATTTTCAGGCAGGCGTATTGAGCAAACTCTTCCCTCATCTCATTTCCGGTAAATAGTCAGAGCAAGTATTAAGCAGGATTTTACATGTACAATTAGAAAAGATTTTATCCTGGTATTATGCTGGATTTTGCAGCAGATAAATTTCTCATTCACAGAACATTTTCAGTCTTCAGGTCAAAATTCACTATTTAAGAGGTGTATAGATTTCAGTTGATAGTACATCGTTAACTATCAGTACATATGTGAATGCACTGATATTTTCAGCACACACTGTATTTAAGACAATGCAAAAAGTAAACTTTTTTTTTGCCCTTTTGTCCCCTAAGAATACATTTAAATAGGCAGTAGTAAGTGAATAATTTCTGTTCTTGCAATGAGATGAACAGAGCTCAGTCTCATAAAAAATGTTAGGGCATTTAATGCAGAACAAAAGAAGTTATATGACAATGTAAAGCCATATCATAGGAGTAAAGCAGATCTTATGCTGATTACAGGAAAACAAAATATAACCTCCTTCATGGTAGTTAAACATATTTTAAACTATAGGGTAGGCTCCAGTTTTTATGCTAGTCTATATCCCTGTTTTATTGGTATGAACCCTCAAAACCGAATTTCTCAGATTTCTAGAAAATGAACCACATTACCTCCCATATGAATTGCTTCTCAGTCTTTCAGGATCCTGCTCAGTGATTGAGTGGATAGAAAATTGCCTCCCTGTACAATGTGGGCTCTGTTATTTTTACCTTCATCTGGACCTCTTCTCTTTCAGCTGAATTGTCGGTTACTTGTTGAGATTGAGAGCCTGAAAGGATGAGAAAATGTTTTCTGAGGCTCAGCGTGTATTTGCACCTGTACCGCCTTGTGAGCATATTGGTGTGAGCTTCTGTTGAGTTTTGCTTCTCGCCTGTCTAATCAAACCTTTCAGTTCCAGAGCACCTCTGTGTTCTCAAATCCCATTAGTTGTGTTTTCTAGCCTGGAGGTTTTCAGAACAGAATCCAGAGTTTATATAGCAACAGGGAAAGATTTTTTTCTCATCAGAAAAACAGGAAAGGCACTTCAGTGGTACAAGAAACTTAATTGTTTCAGTGTCCTAATAAAAAGGCTTCATTGAACCAGGGGCTTTCCCCTGAAGTTAATTACTTCTCACATCAGGGTTGTTCTTTCTAATATAATAAAACTGTAACCTTAAGAAGTCTATTTTTTGACATGTTTTAAAAAATAGCATTAAAATTTGGATGCTTAAGAAATGTACTGACCATCTTTTTAGCTATGTCTTCCTTTCAGTAATGATCCCCTAATCAGTTGATTACTCCAGGCATGGTTGTGGTAGAGAATGTATACATCAGCCACACGTGGACTCAGATCCTGGCTGTGGGCCAAGAATGACCCGGGCAAGTTGCTTGTTCCTAAACCACAATTTCCTCATTTGTCAAGTGGGCATTATAATGCCTTTCTCTTTTGAGAATGCCTCTTCTCTTTCTCTTATTGAAGTTGCAATTTAAGGTTAAATGAGATAATGTACATAAAATGCTTTCATAAAACTTGACGTCAAATAAGTGTTCAATAAAAAAAGATTTAGTACTACGATTAGGTATGATTGTTACCAAAATGGTGGTACTTCCATAGAGAGGTAACCTTTAGAAAATGACTTTTGGAATAATATTTTCCCCATTTACATATACTTTCACTTCAACATCAGTTGAGGATCTGCTATGTTTCTAACACTGGGATATAGATAGAATAGTACATGACTCTTGGAAACTTAGGAGCTTATGAGATAATTCCATGTTTACTTTTACTGCCTACACTTGTTTAAATCAGTTCAGTTCAGCCTCAGTCATGTCCAACTCTTTGTGACCCCATGGACTGCAGCACACTGGGCCTCCCTGTCCATCACCAACTCCCGGAGCTTGGTCAAACTCATGTCTGTTGAGTCAGTGATGCCATCCAACCATCTTATCCTCTGTCATCCCTTTCTCTTCCTGCCTTCAATCTTTTGCAGCATCAGGGTCTTTTCTAATGAGTCAGCTTTTTGCATCATGTGGCCTAAGTATTGGAACTTCAGCCATCAGTCTTGAATATTCAAGACTGATTTCCTTTAGGATTGACTGGTTGGATCTCCTTGCAGTCCAAGGGACTCTTGAGTCTTCTCCAGCACCACAGTTTAAAAGCGTAAGTTCTTCAGTGCTCAGGTTTCTTTACACTTGTTTAAATATCATGTGTAAATTTTTATGGGATTTGTAACCCTTAAAAAGTCTACTGGGAAAGAATTAAAGCCTATACCCCCAAAAGTTCCATTTCTTGCTTTGGGGTTTCTTCTTTAGATTTCGTCTATAAATGACAGTAGTTCTGGAACTTTACAAGCCTTAAATATTCTATTAAATGAAGTATACACCAGAGCACATAGTCCCCACTCTCAAGAAATAGTGGGAGAGTTAGAAGAATATGCATATTTATATAGTGGGTTGATAGCATTAATTCAATGCAGAAAAATTACAAAAGCACAATTAGTTATACCCAAATAATTGATGGGTACCTCACAAGAGTTTTGGCCAGTTACAAAGTTACAGAGTCAATTAGATAAAACAATTGTTATTCTTCATAGACTGCTTAATTGAAGCAAGGAGATCTCTGGTTGAGACGTGCAGTATACTGATCTGATTCCATAAACATTTATTAAATGTTTGTTCTCTGCCAGGAACTGACTCAGCTCTGAATATTAAAAGGTGAATGAGACCAAGAACCTGTTCTCAAAAAATATAAAATCCAATATCTAGTGGGAATTTCCCTGATAATTTATCTTTAAGAATTCACTTCCTGTTATTTTTCACTGCTCAAATGGCAAGATATGCACATTTAAAACTTGAATATTCTCATAAGTATTTTATCAAAGTATTCGTTCTTTGTAGCATCTCACATGGCAGTATTGCGTGTAATTGCCAGATTATGAGGGCCATGTTTGTATGTCTACAAATAAACACTATTGTATTTAGAAACATCATATTAATACAGTGACAGGGGATTCCTTAAAAAGTTAGGGAAGGGTACATAAAGAAAATATCAAAGCAGCAAGTTCCATGATAATTTCTAATAGATATTTTTTCCAGTGGAATCATACTTTGTCCTGAAGCTGAAAAATGACACAAATCAAGAAAGGTCAGGTTAAAAACATGTCATTTATTTCTAGATTGTCAAATTTAAAACTGTCGTATTACTAATTTCAGGTCATTTTCTAGACTAGTACCTACAGACTGGAATAAGAATAGAAGATATCATTTTTCTAAAGAAGAATTAAGGTAGCTAGTAATATATAGGCTGCTCTTATTATGACAGATGGGTTATCCTTCTACTTGACTTTTTTAAGGATGGTGGTTCTGGAAAACTGATGATTAATTTGTAATGTTATTCCCATTCATAGCTTACTTTTTGAAAATCAGAACTGCTGATAATGGATAGGGGTTTTGATCTGTTCCTTCTCCTTCCTTTCTCTGATGTGTTTGAAGTGAAGTGAACTGAAGTGAAGTCGCTCAGTCGTGTCCGACTCTTTGCGACCCCACAGGCTGTAGCCTACCAGGCTCCTTCATCCATGGAATTTTCCAGGCGAGAGTACTGGAGTGGGTTGCCATTTCCTTCTCCAGGGGATCTTCCTGACCCAGGGATCAAACCTGGGTCTCCCACATTGCAGGCAGACTCTTGTTTACTGAGCACTTAATGAACACCGAACAGTGTACTCCTGGGGAAAATGATGAGGCATGCATAGAACTGATGTTATATTTGAGGTCAAAGTAGTAGGTGTAATAATGTAAGTAATAATAATGCAGTAATAATTCTGTACTTCCTGGTTGTGTCACCTTGGATCACTTAGTGGTCTTTATGAGGTTTGTTTTTCATCTTAAATGTGACACCTGTCTTATGGGTCATTGTAAGGGTTGGAGACATGTTCATTTGTTCATTAACCAAGTATTTATTGCACACTAATTTTCAGATGGTGCTAGTGATAAAGAATCTGCCTGCCAATGTAGGAGATATAAGAGACATGTTTTTTTTTTTAATTAATTAATTAATTTTAATTCATGGCTAATTACTTTACAATATTGTAGTGGTTTTGCTATACATTGACATGAATCAGCCATGGGTGTACATGTGTCCCCCATCCTGAACTCCCCTCCCATATCTCTCCCCATCCCATCCCTCAGGGTCATCCCAGTGCACCAGCTTTGAGTACCCTGTTTCATGCATTGAACTTGGACTGGTGATCTATTTCACATATGGTAATTTACATGTTTCAATGCTATTCTCTCAAATCATCCCACCTTTGCCTTCTCCCACAGTCCAAAAGTCTGTGTGTCTCTTTTGCTGTCATGCATATAGGGTCATTGTTACCATCTTTCTAAATTCCATATATATGTGTTAACATACTGTATTGGTGTTTTTCTTTCTGCCATACTTCACTCTGTATAATAGGCTCCAATTTTATCCACCTCATTAGAACTGAATCAAATGCATTCTTTTTAATGGCTGAGTAATATTCCATTGTGTATATGTACCACAGCTTTCTTATCCATTTGTCTGCTGATGGACATCCAGGTTGCTTCCCTGTCCTAGCTATTGTAAACAGTGCTGTGATGAACATTGGGGTACATGTGTCTCTTTCAATTCTGGTTTCCTCAGTGCGTATGCCTAGCAGTGGGATTACTGGGTCATATGGCAATTCTATTTTCAGTTTTCTAAGGAATCTGCACACTGTTCTCCATAGTGGCTGTACTAGTTTGCATTCCCACCAACAGTGTAAAAGGGTTCCCTTTTCTCCACACCCTCTCCAGCATTTATGGCTTGTAGACTTTTGGATAGCAGCCATTCTGACTGGCATGAAATGATACCTCATTGTGGTTTTGATTTGCATTTCTCTGATAATGAGTGATGTTGAGCATCTTTTCATGTGTTTGTTAGCCATTTGCATGTCCTCTTTGGAGAAATGTCTGTTTAGTTCTTTGGTCCATTTTTTGATTGGGTTGTTTATTTTTCTGGTATTGAGCTGCATGAGCTGCTTGTATATTTTTGAGATTAGTTGTTTGTCAGTTGCTTCATTTGCTATTATTTTCTCCCATTCTGAAGGCTGTCTTTTCACCTTACTCATAGTTTCCTTTACTGTGCAAAAGCTTTTAAGGTTAATTAGGTCCCATTTGTTTATTTTTGCTTTCGTTTCCATTACTATGGGAGGTGGGTCATAGAGGATACTGCTGTGATTTATGGCAGAGAGTCTTTTGCCTGTGTTTTCCTCTAGGAGTTTTATAGTTTCTTGTCTTACATTTAGATCTTTAATCAATTTTGAGTTTATTTTTGTTTATGAAAGTGTTCTAGTTTCAGTCTTTTATAGGTGGTTGACCAGCTTTCCCAGCACCCCTTGTTAAAGAGATTGTCTTTTCTCCATTGTATATTCTTGCCTCCTTTATCAAAGATAAGGTGTCCATAGGTGCATGGACTTATCTCTGGGCTTTTAATTTTGTTCCATTAATCTATGTTTCTGTCTTTGTGCTGGTACCATACTGTCTTAATGACTATAACTTTGTAGTATAGCATGAAGTCAGGCAGGGTGATTCCTCCAGTTCCATTCTTCTTTCTCAAGATAGCTTTGGCTATTCAAGGTTTTTTGTATTTCCATACAAATTTTGAAATTATTTGTTCTAGTTATGTGAAAAATACTGTTGGTAGTTTGATAGGGATTGCATTGAATCTATAGATTACTTTGGGTAGTATACTCATTTTCACTATATTGATTCTTCTGATCCATGAATATGGTAGAAGGCAATGGCACCCCACTCCAGTACTCTTGCCTGGAAAATCCCATGGACGGAGGAGCCTGGAAGGCTGCAGTCCATGGGGTCGCTGTGGGTCAGACACGACTGAGTGACTTCACTTTTACTTTTCACTTTCATGCATTGGAGAAGCAAAGGGCAACCCACTCCAGTGTTCTTGCCTGGAGAATCCCAGGGATGGGGGAGCCTGGTGGGCTGCCATCTATGGGGTCACACAGAGTCGGACACGACTGAAGTGACTTAGCAGTAGCAGCAGCTCCATCTATTTGTGTCATCTTTGATTTCTTTAATCAGTGTTTTATAGTTTTCTATATATAGGTCTTTTGTTTCTTTAGGTAGATTTATTCCTATTTTATTTTTTTCATCACAATGTGAATGGAATTGTTTCCTTAATTTCTCTTCTTTTTTTCTTGTTGTTAGTGTATAAGAATGCAAGGGCTTTATTAATTTTATATCCCACAGTTTTTCTATATTCACTGATTAGCTCTAGTAATTTTCTGGTGGTGTCTTTAGGGTTTTCTATGTAGAGGATCATGTCATTTGCAAACAGTGAGAGTTTTACTTCTTTTCCAATCTGGATTCCTTTTATTTCTTTTTCTGCTCTGATTGCTCTGGCCAAAACTTCCAAAACTATGTTGAACAGTAGTGGTGAGAGTGGGCATCCTTGTCTTGTTCCTGACTTTAGGGTTAATGCTTTCATTTTTTCACCATTGAGGATAATGTTTATTGTGGGTTTATCACATATGGTTTTTATTATGTTGAGATATGTTCTTTCTATGCCTGCTTTCTGGAGGGTTTTTATCATAAATAGATGCTGAATTTTGTTAAAGGCTTTCTCTGCATCTGTTGAGATAATAATATGGTTTTTATCTTTCAATTTGTTAAAGTGGTATATCACATTGATTTGTGAATATTGAAGAATCCTTGCATCCCCGAGATAAATCCCACGTGGTTATGATGTATAATTTTTTTAATATGTTGTTTGATTCTGTTTGCTAGAATTTTGTTGAGGATTTTTGCATCTATGTTTATCAGTGATATTGGCATGTAGTTTTCTTTTTTTGTGGCATCTTTGTTTGCTTTTGGTATTAGGGTGATGGTGGCCTCATAGAATGAGTTTGGCAGTTTACCTTCCTCTGCAATTTTCTGGAAGAGTAGAATAGGTGTTATCTCTTCTCTGAATTTTTGGATAGAATTCACCTGTGAAGCCATCTGGTCCTGGGCTTTTGTTTGTTGGAAGATTTTTGATTACAGTTTTGATTTCTGTGCTTGTGATGGGTCTGTTAAGATTTTCTATTTCTTCCTGGTTCGGTTTTGGAAGGTTATACTTTTCTAAGAATTCATCTATTTCTTCCAAGTTGTCCATTTTATTGTCATATAGTTGCTGATAATAGAAGAGACATGGGTTTTATCCCTGGGTTGGGAAGACCCCCTGTAGGAGAGAATGGCAACCCACTCCAATATTCTTGCTAGAGAATCCTATGGACAGAAAAGCCTGGGGACTATGGTTCATAGGATCACAAAGAATTGGAAATGACTGAAGTGACTTAGCACACACACACATGTATCAGATACTGTTGTGGGCTTTTGGAATATAAGAGTGAGCTAAACAAAGATTCCTACTCTCATGGGGCCTACATTCTAAAGGGGGGAAGACAGACAATAAATAATGGACACAGTAAATGAGGGAATTGATAGTATATTGAATGCCAGGCTGGATGAGTCACAAGATGGAGTCAAGATAGGCAGGAGAAACATCAACAACCTCAGATATGTGGATGATACTGCTCTAATGGCAGAAAGTAAAGAGGAACTAAAGAGGCTCTCCATGATGGCAAAGGAGGAGAGTGAAAAGGCTGGCTTAAAACTAAGTATTAAAAAAAAACAAGTTTATGGCATCTGGCCCCATAACTTCATGGCAAATATAAGGGAAAAATTAGACATAGTGACAGATTTCCTCTTCTTGGGCTCTAAAATCACTGTGGATGGTGACTGCAGCCATGGAATTAGAAGACGATTGCTTCTTGACAGGAAAGCAATGACAAATCTAGACAGTGTGTTGAAAAACAGAGACAATACTCTGTCAACAAAGGTCCATATAAGTCAAGGGTCTGGTCTTCACAGAGGTCACATACGGTTGTGAGAGCTGGACTGTAAAGAAGGCAGAGCACCAAAGATTTGATGCCTTTGAATTGTGGTGCTAGAGAAGACTCCTGAAAGTCCCTTGGGCAACAAAAAGATCAAACCAGTCCATTTTAAAGGAATTCAATCCTGAATACTAGTTGAAAGGACTGATGCTAACACTGAAACTCCAGTATTTTTTTCACCCAATGCTAATGGCTGACTCATTGGAAAAGTCCCTGATGCTGAAAAGAATTGAGGGCAGAAGAAGAGGGCGTCAGAAGATGAGATGGCTGGATGGCCATGCAATTGACATGAACTTGGGCAAACTTTGGGAGATGGAGTGGTGAGAGACAGGGAGGCCTGGTGTGCTACAGTCCATGGGGTTGCAAAGAGTCAGACATGACTGGGCGACTGAACACCAACAAGCAGATAATAATCACTAGGCAGAAAAAGGATAAGTAGAGCAGAAGCTGGGTGTTTGGGAGTGTCGGGGCAGGGACGGCATCAGGTATGTTTGCTAAGATGGTGATGTTCAAGGAAAGCTGTGAAGGTGATGTGGTTACCTGTGCATTTCTTGTGAGAGCACCTTCAAGATGGAAGCAACGGCGGATGGGAAGCCCTTTGGTGGCAATGTGGCTGCGGTGTTAATATCTGAGGAATAATGAAGAGGAAGCCAATGTGACTATAGCAGAGTAAATGGGATAAAGGGAAATTACATATATGCAATCTGCCCAACATTGTGTCTGACAAATAACAGGCACTCTTCAATTATATTACCGCAGCAGGAGCCCATGATCTGAGGTAGGCATTGAACTGGTTTTGTGGAATTAGTGGTGTTTAAGATGTAAATTAAGGCACAGATAGAATGTAGATGGGGTGTGCAAATTGTTCTGAATTTTGTTATTTAGTCCTCACAGCAAAAAAGAGGTTAGGACTTTACCCCAAACTGTTTTATCATCCCAGCAACATGATCTAAACCAAGTCTGTGGTTTTCATTGCCAAAAGTTGGGCATTCTACTATTTTTTTCCCCACTGATGCTCTGCATGTCCCTTACATATCTTCAAAGAAACATGTACATGTAATATGTGTAAATGTACACATAATATGTTTTACATACATGTAGATTACATGTGGGGCTTCCCTGGTGGCTCAGTGATAAAGAATACACCTGCCAATTCAGGAGACTCGGGTTAGATCCTTGGTTGAGAAGATCCCCTGGAGAAGGAAATGGCATCCTAATCTAATATTTTTTCTGGGAAATCCCATGGACAGAGGAGCCTGGCGGGTTACAGTCCATGGGGTTGCAAAAGAGTTGGACAGGACTTAGTGACTAAACAACAACAAAGATTACATATAAATGTGAGAAGACAGAAATGAGATTGTTTCCTTTTCTTGAAATGGAAAATTCCCAGAAAAGGAATAATTCTAGTCACTTATAAAGCTACATTGTAACTACCCTGTTAAAATGAGGTTTCATCTAAAACCATGATTCTAATGTTTTCAACTGTGTCTCTATTAGAGGCTAGTTTTATTTAACTTATTCATGAAGTTCTGGATAGCTCATAGCTGACAGTTCCATGGTGATACAGATCCCTATGCCAATCTTTACTTCTTTCCCCTCATTGTATCTCTTGGAGTGATTTGGGGGCCTCCAGAAAATATAATCATGAGTGAGACTATCCCAGACCACATTAGATCAGTATAAATGATGACTCACAATGAGTAACTGGATTGAGATGGTGATTAATGATTTCTATTTTTTAGAGAAGGAATATGGTTAACATCTGAGAGCTCTTTATATATCATTAGAAAATTTAATTTTTATAATAACTCCTAATATGTTTTTCTATTTTAATAAAATAAATTAGTGTTCATGTACTCCTAAAAATCCATTCATTTTTACTCTGCTTATTTCCATTACCAGAATTTCTGTGAATGTGTGTTTTGGTCAGACGTGAGGATGAAGTGAGAACTAATTCCTGATTTTTATACAAGGGTGAGGGATTTTAGTTGGGGAGGTTTGAGGCTAAAATTGTTGCTTCTCTCTCCATGACTCAAGGAGCTTAACATAAGACGAAAGCCAAGAGCAATTTTTTTTTTTTTTAAGCCTCGGGGAACTATTACTGCTCTATGGTTACTTGAAAGATGAATAAAATTCTTTGACAAACTACGCTATTTTAGGTGATGATTATGAATCATTAAGAAATCAAAGCTTTTTCAAGTATGCATTAAAAACCATTTTGCCTTAGATTTTATAGTGTTCGTGCTCTTTAACTTCTCCTGAGTGCTATAGTTTTCTAGGTGGTTATATAAATTGAATTTAAAGAATCTCTGTAAATTAGACAAACCATTGCTGTATTACCTATTGAATCAGTTGCCCACCAGTCCATGCCATGTACAGAAGTTTCAAATTTATTTTAACATGCGGTCTGTCCTTGATTTATGTCATTGATCTTTCATGGCTTATTTTATATCCTAAGCCACAAAGATGCATTTGATTCATCCTGTGGCTTCATTTGTCTTGGCAAATAACTGCTGTAATCCCTCCTCACTTACATTTTTACTCCTTGGAAAGAGTTTTTTTTAACTAAGTACCAATTTAGAAGTAATTTTTCAAATAGGTATTATTAAAAAATAGAAATGTATTTGTTAGGTAATTCTCCATAGTTTGAGGGAAGAAAAACTTAAACATTTTGTTCTCGTAGCAATTTATAATCCCAGCAGGGGTTTAGATTTAAGTAGATAGATGTACCAAACCGTGAAACTTAAAGGGAAACATACCTTGCTTCTGTGTCTAAAAAACAAAACAAAAAACAGTTGAAGCTTTCTAGTCCCTCTTAATTTCACACTAAAAATGGTTTTATGTGAGTGGTAAATATAAGATTTAATTGTGTTGTATTTGTGGATGGAAGATTGCTTTTCTAGCTAATTATTAAAGTAAATCAATATATAAGAGAAACTAAAAGATAATAGACCAAGGTAAGAGAATAGAAGACTAGATTCTGATGTAATTCAGCAAACATTCTAAGGACTAAAAAAAAAAAAAGATTTGATTGTTGCCATCCCTCAGTTTTCAATTATTATTATAAAATTATAAAATAGTTCTTAATACTTAATTTACAAGCTTTTATTATATTAAAGTCATCTTAATACACTTTATTATTCTTTTATAAGTAGCATTTCATTTGATTCTCACAGTGCTAAGAGGTAGGCAGACTTAGGTATGAATAATCTTTAGTCATATATATTTTTTCAGTATATTTTTATCCCTACCTGCACTGAGATATTGTTGACATATAATATTGTGTAAATTTAAGGTATATAATGGAGAAGGCAATGGCACCCCACTCCAGTACTCTTGCCTGGAAAATCCCATGGATGGAGGAGCCTGGTAGGCTGCAGTCCATGGGGTCGCTAGGAGTCAGACACGACTGAGCGACTTCATTTTCACTTTTCACTTTCATGCATTGGAGAAGGAAATGGCAACCCACTCCAGTGTTCTTGCCTGGAGAATCCCAGGGATGGGGGAGCCTGGTGGGCTGCCGTCTATGGGGTCACACAGAGTTGGACACGACTGAAGCGACTTAGCTTAGCTTAGCTTAAGGTATATAATGTGATGAATTGAAATAAGTATATATTGTGAAATAAACAGAGGAGTATGTAAAGCACTTTATATTTCCTGAATTTTTAAAAAGTACTTAAAAGCCTTTGCCCACTAACCTGAAATGCTGATTCCTCTTACATGAAAGTTACATGAAAGATGCTTACTCCTTGGAAGAAAAGTTATGACCAACCTAGACAGCATATTAAAAAGCAGAGACATTACTTTGCTGATAAAGGTCCGTCTAGACAAAGCTATGGTTTTTCCAGTCGTCATGTATCGATGTGAAAGTTGGACCATAAAGAAAACTGAGCACTGAAGAGTTGATGCTTTCTTTTGAACCACCCCATTGTTCTCTGTCCAGTTCTAACGGTTGCTTCTTGACCTGCATACAGGTTTCTCAGGAGTCAGGTAAGGTGGTGTGACATTCTCATCTCTTTAAGAGTTTTGCACAGTTTGTCACAATCCACATTGTAAAGGCTTTAGGGTAGTCAGTGAAGCAGGAGTAGACGTTTTTATCCCTAGCAATCACTAATCTTTTTTCCTTTCCTAAGAATTTTTATTTCAAAATATTTTTTTTCGCTCAGTATAATTTCCCAAAGATTCATCAAAATTGTTGTGCCTTTCAAAAAAAGCATCTCTTCTTCCTGGGTGATATTCCATGGAATATATAGATATCTGGCTGTTATGAATGAAATTGCCATGAGCTTTTGTTGACAAGTTTTTGTGTGAATATACATTTTCCTTTCTTTGGGATAAATGCTCAACAGTGCAATAGTTTGGTCTTGTGATAATTGTGTGTTTAGTTTTATAAGAAACTGCCAAACTGTCTTTTGAACTGGTACCATTTTAACTTTCCATTGGCACTGCATGAATGATGCAGTTTCCCCTCTCCAGCCTTTGACGCTTTAATTGTTTCTTATTTTATCCATTCTGATAGGTGTGTGATGATATATTGGTTTTAATTTTTGTTTTCCTGGTGACTAATGATTTTGAACAACTTTTTATATGCTTATTTGCCATCTCTCTTTATTTGAAAGCAACTTATTTCAATAAGTTGATAATTTTATTCTTGATTTAATTAAACTTTTACCTTTATATTTCCTTTGAATTTACTTTGTTTTTATCTTTAATTGAAAATATACATTTTTTTGTTTGTATTTTTATTTTCTTTTAAGCATATCTAATTCTGAAAATTTCTTTGGAGAATCTCTTTGGATATACACCACTGGTTTTGATATGTAATGCTCTCATTATTGTTAAATTTTCTAGTGTCAGTTTGTCTTTAAAATTATTTCTTAATACATGAGTTATTTTAAATTACTTTATCTCCAAGTTAAAATTTTTGCTTTGCTTTTTGATGTCTCTTTTAGTCGTACTTTTCTTTTATTCTGCCCATTGATTGTGACTATTATGAAATAGGTTCTTTTGGAGTATGATGTATTCTAATAGCTTTTGAGGCTGTCTCTTGCATGGTTGAAAACGATGCATATCCTCTATTGTTTGTGTGTGTGTGTATACAACTTATTAATACTAATCAAATTTTCTATATCTTGTTTAAAGATCTTGATTTGTTAGGTATATTGAAATCCCAATATTTATGTAGATTTATCAATTTCTCTTAATTTTATTGCATTTTTGGAAATATTATGTTTCTTGCTTCTTCACGTTTCTTTAATTAATTTAAAATACTCTTTTTAGTTCCTGTTCTTCTTGCTTTTCGTATTGTTAGATTCCCCTCCCTCTTCCCTCTTATTCTGCTTCTTTTTTACCATTGCAAGCTTTCTGAGTTTTATTAACTTTGTAGGTATATCATTTTTCCCCTCTAATTTCTTCACTTGTGTGAAATTTTGCTTGAGGTATATTTGCATTTAACAGCATTGATGAAAACTTGTAGTTTAAAAATTATGTTTAATATAGTTCTGTTTAGTTTGAATTATGCAAAATTGGAATCATTTGTTTCTCATGCTTCTCACACTTTCCCCACATTGTTTCCAGCCTTTTGCTGAATTGACTATCTTGTGTTTGCTATTGTAGTTGTTTTTAAAATTTATGTCCCCTTTCATTATTTGAAAGTTTATCTGATTGGCATTCTAAATTTTTATTTTTTTTCCAATTTTATTTTTTTAAATATAAATTTATTTATTTTAATTAGAGGTTAATTACTTTACAATATTGTATTGGTTTTGCCATACATCAACATGAATCCACCACAGGTGTACATGTGCCCCCCATCCTGAACCCCCTCCCTCCTCCCTCCCTGTACCATCCCTCTGGGTTGTCCCAGTGCACCAGCCACAAGCATCCTGTATCCTGCATTGAACCTGGACTGGCGACTCATTTCATATATGATATTATACATGTTTCAATGCCATTCTTCCTAATCATTCCACCCTCTCCCTCTCCCAAAGAGTCCAAAAGATGGTTCTATACATCTGTGTTTCTTTTGCTGTCCCGCTTACAGGGTTACTGTTACCATTTTCTAAATTCCATATATATGCATTAGTATACTGTATTGGTGTTTTTCTTTCTGGCTTACTTCACTCTGTATAATAGGCTCCAGTTTCATCCACCACATTAGAACTGATTCAAATGTATTCTTTTTAATGGCTGAGTAATACTCCATTGTGTATATGTACTACAGCTTTCTTATCCATTCATCTGCTGTTGGACATCTAGGTTGCTTCCATGTCCTGGCTATTATAAACAGTGCTGCAATGAACATTGGGGGTACACATGTCTCTTTCAATTCTGGTTTCCTCGGTGTGTATGCCCAGCAGTGGGATTGCTGGGTCATAAGGCAGTTCTATTTCCAGTTTTTTAAGGAATCTCCACACTGTTCTCCATAGTGGCTGTACTAGTTTGCATTCCCACCAACAGTGTAAAAGGGTTCCCTTTTCTCCACACCCTCTCCAGGTGTTGCTTGTTGACTTTTGGATAGCAGCCATTCTGAATGTCGTGAAATGGTACCTCATTGTGGTTTTGATTTGCATTTCTCTGATTATGAGTGATGTTGAGCATCTTTTCATGTGTTTGTTAGCCATCTGTATGTCTTCTTTGGAGAAATGTCTGTTTAGTTCTTTGGTCCATTTTTTGATTGGGTTATTTATTTTTCTGGAATTGAGCTGTAGGAGTTGCTTGTATATTTTTGAGATTAGTTGTTTGTCAGTTGCTTCATTTGCTATTATTTTCTCCCATTCTGAAGGCTGTATTTTCACCTTGCTTATAGGTTCCTTTGTTGTGCAGAAGCTTTTAATTTTAATTAGGTCCCCTTTGCTTATTTTTGCTTTTATTTCCAATATTCTGGGAGTTGGGTCATAGAGGATCCTGCTGTGATTTATGTCGGAGAGTGTTTTGCCTATGTTCTCCTCTAGGAGTTTATAGTTTCTGGTCTTACGTTTAGAACTTTAATCCATTTTGAGTTTATTTTTGTGTATGGTGTTAGAAAGTGTTCTAGTTTCATTCTTTTACAAGTGGTTGACCAGTTTTCCCAGCACCACTTGTTAAAGAGATTGTCTTTAATCCGTTGTATATTCTTGCCTCCTTTGTCAAAGATAAGGTGTCCATAGGTGCATGGATTTATCTATGGGCTTTCTATTTTGTTCCATTGATCTATATTTCTGTCTTTGTACCAGTACCATACTGTCTTGATGACTGTGACTTTGTAGTAGAGCCTGAAGTCAGGCAGGTTGATTCCTCCAGTTCCATTCTTCTTTCTCAAGATCGTTTTGGCTATTTGAGGTTTTTTGTATTTCCATACAAATTGTGAAATTATTTGTTCTAGTTCTGTGAAAAATACCATTGGTAGCTTGATAGGGATTGCATTGAATCTATAGATTGCTTTGGATAGTATACTCGTTTTCACTATATTGATTCTTCCAATCCATGAACATGGTATATTTCTCCATCTAAATTTTTTAATGCACATACTTGGTTTCTTTTGAAAGTAAATTTGTTGAAATACATTGACATGTAATAATATATAATATAAAAACAATAAACTACATATATTTAAAATGTAAAATTTTATATTTTGAAATATATTTCCAATATATATGATTTATATAGAATTATATATTTAAGAATTGATGCTTTTGAACTGTGGTGTTGGAGAAGACTCTTGAGAGTTCCTTGGACTGCAAGGAGATCCAACCAGCCCATTCTGAAGGAGATCAGCCCTGGGATTTCTTTGGAAGGAATGAAGCTGAAGCTGAAACTCCAGTACTTTGGCCACCTCATGTGAAGAGTTGACTCATTGGAAAAGATTCTGATGCTTGGAGCGATTGGGGGCAGGAAGAGAAGGGGACGACAGAGGATGAGATGGCTGGATGGCATTACCAACTCAATGGACATGAGTTTGAGTGAACTCCGGGAGATGGTGATGGACAGGGAGGCCTGGCCTGCTGCGATTCATGGGGTCGCAAAGAATTGGACACGAGTGAGTGACTGAAGTGAACTGAACTGATATATTTAAAACACAAATATTTGACTTATAATAATATACTTTTATATATGACATATAACCAATTTAGAGCCCTATTATTATGCCAAAGACTTTGACTGTGTGTATCACAATAAACTGTGGAAAATTCTGAAAGTGATTGGAATACCAGACCACCTGACCTGCCTCTTGAGAAACCTATATGCAGGTCAGGAAGCAACAGTTAGAATTGGACATGAAACAACAGACTGGTTCCAAATAGGAAAAGGAGTACGTCAAGGCTGTATACTGTCACCCTGCTTATTTAACTTATATGCAGAGCACATCATGATAAATGCTGGGCTGGTAGAAGCACAAGCTGGAATCAAGATTGCTGGGAGAAATTTCAATAACCTCAGAAATGCAGACAGCACCACACTTATGGCAGAAAGTGAAGAGGAACTAAAAAGCCTCTTGATGAAAGTGAAAGAGGAGAGTGAAAAACTTGGCTTAAAGCTCAACATTCAGAAAACGAAGATCATGGCATCTGGTCCCATCACTTCATGGCAAATAGATGGGGAAACAGTGTCAGACTTTTTTGGGGGGGGGGCTCCAAAATCACTGCATATGGTAATTGCAGCCATGAAATTAAAAGACTCTTACTCCTTGGAAGGAAAGTTATGACCAACCTAGACAGTATATTGAAAAGCAGAGACATTACTTTGCCAACAAAGGTCCATCTAGTCAAGGCTATGGTTTTTCCAGTAGTCATGTATGGATGTGAGAGTTGGGCTGTGAAGAAAGCTGAGCGTTGAGAATTGATGCTTTTGAACTGTGGTGTTGGAGAAGACTCTTGAGAGTCCCTTGGACTGCAAGGAGATCCGACCAGTCCATTCTGAAGGAGATCAGTCTTGGGTGTTCTTTGGAAGGAATGATGCTAAAGCTGAAACTCCAGTACTTTGGCCACCTCATGTGAAGAGTTGACTCATTGGAAAAGACTCTGATGCTGGGAGGGGTTGGGGGCAGGAGGAAGAGGGGACAACAGAGGATGAGATGGCTGGATGGCATCATGGACTCGATGGACGTGAGTATGAGTGAATTCCGGGAGTTGGTGATGGATATGGAGGCCTGGCGTGCTGCAGTTCATGGGATCGCAAAGAGTTGGACATGACTGAGTGACTGGACTGAACTGAACTGAAGTATACATTTATTTTTAACATATAATATATTTAAGTATGCAGCTTCCCTGGTGGTTCAGCAGTGAAAAATCTACCCTCTAATGCAGGAAATGCAGGTTTGATCCCTGGGTCAGGAATATCCCTTGGAGTAGGAAATGGCAACCCACTCCAGTATTCTTGCCTAGAAAATCCCATAAACAGAGGAGCTTTGCAGGCTACAGTCCATGGAGTCGCAGAGTTTGACACAACTTAGAAACTAAACAACAACAACAATGATTTTTTTTAGGAAAAAAAATATTTTCTTTCATGTTTAAGTTCAAGTGTTAGTTGCTGAGTTGTGTCTGACTGGGGTGACTATGTGCACTATAGCCTGCCATGCTCTTTTTTGCTTGGGATTCTTCAGGCATGAATAGAAGAGTGGGTAGCCATTTCCTTCTCTAGAATATCTCCCAACTCAGGGATCAAACCCCAGTCTCCTGCATTGCAGGCATATTCTTTACCATCTGAGCCACCTGGGAAGCCATATGTATATATATAGTACCAGGTCGCACTAATGGTAAAGAACCTGACTGCCAATGCAGGAGATGCAAGAGATGTTGATTTGATCCCTGGGTCAAGAAGATCCCCTAGAAGAGGAAACAGCAACCCACTCCAGTATTCTTGCCTGGAGAATCTCAGGAGCCTGGTGGGCTCTAGTCCACAGGGTTGCAAAGAATGGGACATGACTGAAGGGAGTTATATATATACATATATATTTATATACTCATATTTATATAAATATATATACATATATATATAGCAGAGCTCAGAATTGATTATATGTTTCTCTGCCTTGTCTAAGAAAAGATCTATAGTATTCTTTTAATTTTCTCCTCTTCTTCCCTATCCCCTGTCAACCACCATGTTGATATTATCTAGAATTTGTTTCAAACTGTCGCAGTCATTTCAAATGGTTGTTGCTATTATTAGCAACCTCTCCTTATTTACCACTGTTGAGTTCTAGTCCATTCCTCTGGATGTTCCAGTTTCATTTCTTTCTTTGTTTAGAAGCTGTTTCCTATCTTGGATGGATTCCTGAAAGTTTCCCTGAATATGAGGTTTGCTTAGGTTTCCTCATCTAAGTTAAAACAGGCTATTTTGTAATAGGAATTTGGGGTAGGAAGGAGAGACCATGGCATGGACTAAGGCTGCCATCTTGACCAACAATTCAGGAGGCATTTTTTGTGTGAATAGGAAGTAGACTTGTGAATGGAGGCAGGCAAGTATTTGGAAGTCAGACTTGTCTGTCATATGTCTGCTCATCTCTGCTCTCCTGACTACCAAAAACGTAGTCAACCCAATTGAGCTTTAGTTTCCTGACCTAAAATGTAAAATGGACATCATAGTAGTCTTGTGGGCTCCAAAATCACTGCAGATGGTGATTGCAGCCATGAAATTAAAAGATGCTTACTCCTTGGAAGGAAAGTTATGACCAACCTAGATAGCATATTGAAAAGCAGAGACATTACTTTGCCAACAAAGGTCCATCTAGTCAAGGCAATGGTTTTTCCTGTGGTCATGTATGGATGTGAGAGTTGGACTGTGAAGAAGGCTGAGCGCCGAAGAATTGATGCTTTTGAACTGTGGTGTTGGAGAAGACTCTTGAGAGTCCCTTGGACTGCAAGGCGATCCAACCAGCCCATTCTGAAGGAGATCAGCCCTGGGATTTCTTTGGAGGGAATGATGCTGAAGCTGAAACTCCAGTATTTTGGCCACCTCATGCGAAGAGCTGACTCGTTGGAAAAGACTCAGATGCTGGGAGGGATTGGGGGCAGGAGGAGAAGGGGATGCCAGAGGATGAGATGGCTGGATGGCATCACTGACTCGATGGACTTGAGTCTGAGTGAACTCCGGGAGTTTGTGATGGACAGGGAGGTCTGGCGTGCTGCAATTCATTGGGTCACAGAGTCGGACATGACTGAGTGACTGAACTGAACTGAAAGATAAAATGAGTTGAAGAATGACAAATAAGTTTGTATCACCACATATTCAGTGTTTAATAAATATTGATTTCTTTTTAGGTTAAATAAAATGAAATATGATACTTTTATACAAACTAAGTTGTAAACATGCGGAATCTATCACTCCTAAGAGTTTGTTTTGTTTACACAGATAACTATTTGATAATCGTTTAGAGAATGACTTTGTTGATGTATTGGTCAAGGATATACCCTTGGGATGTCTGGGAATGTATCCCCGATATTTTGAAGACAGTGTTGTGGTAGATGACTCTGTCTTTGACAATGCTCTTTTGTGGATCTAGCCATGGAAGGGTACTGACCATCCAACGATCGCTTATTTATGATGCTGCTACATAGGGGAGGTGTCCAGAGTAAGGTCCATATGCTGCTCTGCTTTGGACCTATCACTTGCCATTCCAGCAGACAGCTCCCTGGAGCTTGAGAACTGCTTCCTGTGTTACAGACAGCATATGAATAAACATGAAATGACAAAAAGATATAACTTAGTATTGAGATCTGACTTCCTTTTAATTTCTAATACTTGTTACTCAGACTTCTTGTTCAGCTACCAATTCTCAGATCCTACATTCTGTAGGCATTCCTGGATTGAAGCTACTTTGCTGCTTGTCCCAGACACTGGTCTCCTTGGATTTCAGGCCCTTTGTTATATACTAACCTTGGCAGTTGCCCTCTACTTCAAGACTTGCATGAAATTATCAATAAGACCATTATGTGGGAGAGAATATGAACACATGATAAACTAGGAAACAGTGTGGTGCTGTGAAGACAAATCACGGTAGACTTATTTCATTTTCTTCTCCGATAGAGTGACAGTCCTCATAAACAAGGGGGGAGTAGTGGACAAGATCTATGTTGCTTCCCTGTAATTACTCCTGAAACACTCCAGGTATGACAGGCCATATTTTATGTTTCCATACAGTTGAGAAACAGGATCTTTGTCACTAAGCCTGATTAATCTGTCCAGTTTTTCTGAGAGTCTGCATCCGAGCCAATATGCTGAATAAGTTGTGCTAAACAAAAATCAGGGCAACAGAGCTAAATAAAGAATTAAACTAACTCTGTCCATCTAGAAAAGACCATGAGAGGCTTCCTATATGTGGAAGGTTATAGTTAGAATAGCAGGAAGAGGTTGAGATTGTAACATTAAGAAAATATGCTGGGGCTTGAAGATGCAAGGTATATCTGAACAAAGAATCCAGGAAGAATTGAGAGTGTGTTGTAAATTTTTCAGTGAAGGATACAACTTTTGTTTTTGAGACATTTTAGGTAAATTGTCTGAGAATGCTTTGGCGTGGGCTGGCTTTGGATCCCTTCTTCTATCTAGTGCAGTATTTTTACATACGTACTTTCATGGGGAAATTGGAATGATAAAGAATATAGATGTCACCAGAAGATGAGACAAGAAAAAAAAAAAGTTTTGTTATTAAAGGAAAAAGAAAACAGATTCTCTAATTTCTATCCTACTTGGGGTGTACGAGGAACATGACTTTTACATGTGAAGGGTGGTCTATTCAATTTTTCTTCATGGATTTCACAGTTTCAATGGGAAAGCAAAGGGTAAAAGCCTGACTGAGTTCTGTTTATTGTTTAACAGAGAGATGAATGGGTTTTATATTTTCAGTATTCAACCTTTTTTTTTTTAAAAGGGAAGATGGATTATTCTCATTTTTAGTGGAAACTGTGAACAGTGTTGATCCAACTGAAATATATAGATTTGTGTAAAAGATAGGAAAGTGGTTTTGTTACAGAATGAGCTTTGGTGTTTCCTCTACCTCTCAGCTCGATCAGTGTTTCATTAGAGAAGTCTTCTCTGACCTCTGGAAAATGCTGGCTCAGTCTTTCATATATTCACAGCACTGAGTATATGTAGGAGTCTCTGTGTGACACACATTTGTGTACAGAGGTCCTATTTGTGATTTTTTAGTTTAATATTCCACAGTAGATAGACTGTAAGCACCTCTGAACATAGGAAATGTGCAAGTTCTGGCTCACTATTTTCTAATCGAAGCCTAGTATCTGACACCTATTAGACTCTCAGTAAATGAATGAGACAATGAACAAGTGGATATAGTCTAGATACTAAAATAATTTGAAAAAGAAAAAAAATAAATTATGAGGATGAAAAGAAATGTGGTCATTGCCCATGAAAGGAGTTTTCACTTAAAAAGTTTTATAGTAAGTGTGTTACCTTTTGAGTAAGGAAGCAAATTTCCAAACATGGAAGAGGCAGAGTGGTGGGTAAGAGGCCACGCTGTCATGTGCTGGGTGGGTGGCAGATAGAGGTGAAGTGGGCCTTATTCCAGCCTCTGTCTCGACCCAATTTTGACAACTGTTACTGAACATGTTTCTCTTTCATCGTGCAATTGAAAGCCCCATTAAAAGCACTCTGCAGGTCCTTTTGATATAGCAAGTGAGAGTGATCAAAGCCGGAAGAGAACTAAACCCCGTTGGCTCATCCTGGAAGGCTGGTTTGTTCACTCCCCTCCACTAACAGCTGCTTCACGGAACAGAAAGGTGGTTCATTTACTGGAGAACAGGAAACGTAATAGCAGTTTTCACAGCAGCTGAACACATTTAGCAGAGTAATTTTCTAACTTTTGGCAACTTCATGAGTTCATGGCTTCGTCTTTGTTGGGAAAGTCCAAGACTCATATCTTTCGTTTGTCATTTTGTTTTCTCCTAAAGTTAAAGAGAAGAAAGGAAAAGAGATCTTAGCAAGAACGGGGAAAATAAGATGGAAAAAATCCAAACTTTCATCTTATAGTCCCTATGAAATCAAGTCTGGAATGATGGTGATTTTCAGGGCAGACATGCATGATTCCAGCATCCTACAGCCTTTTCCCTGTGACTCATTATTTTCTATATTCACTAATAACTTTTGGTATTAAGGTTATAATGCAAGAGTTGTCACTCTTTTCCCTTTCATTTGAAACAGAGAGTCTTGATTGTCATTTACAGGATCTGATGAACTGGTGAGGTTTTGAGATTTGGAGATAAGGACGGAAGTTGTGGTTATTTAATTGGAGTTCATCAGAAGGTGATATTTTCTAAGTCTAGTATGGGATTCCATCTGAACCCAGGTAATTGGCTTGGTGATTTTTCAGTGACTTCTTAATCTCTTTGATTTTGTGCACACTCTAAAGAAATAAACTGACACTCAGAAGTGCATCTAGATCAGTGGTGGGTAAATTATGAATTTTATAATGAATGTCCTTTACATTATACTCAAATATGTTTCATTTCCTTTTTCTAAAAATTTTTAGTTTTTTGGCTGGGCTGGGCCTTCATTGTTGAGTGGGTTTTTCTCTAGTTGTGGAGACTGAGGTCTACTCTGTAGTTGTGGTGTGCAGGCTCGTCAGTGTACATGGACTTGTCACTGTGGTGGCTTCTCTTGTTGCGGAGCCCAGGTGCTAAACACTTGCAGCCTTGAATAGTTGCGGCTCCTGAGCTCTAGAGCACAGGCTCAATAGTTGTGGTGAATGGGCTCAACTGTTCCTAGGCATGTGGGATCTTCCCAGACCAGGAATAGAACCCATGTCTCCTGCATTGGCAGGCAGATTCTTTACCACTGAGCCACCAGGGAAGCCCCTCATTTCCTTTTAAGCTTCCTTTTATCTCAAAAGCAGAATTTGAACATGTGAACTAATAATTATCACTGGCGGGTTAGCAGAAGTCAAACCTCATCAAATTTCAGATGTAAGACCTCAATTTGGCTTGTTGTTAGGGGCAAAATGAGCTGAGAAATACATCCCAAGTTGGAATTCAGGACTTTTGTCAAAGTATGGGCTAGAGATTGCCACTTAAGCCTCAGTTTAAGATGATTATTATATTATAATGATTAAGATGATATATGTGTAAAAATATAAGAAATGATAAACATGTCTAAAAGAAAACTGTTTTTCTACCTTTGATGAGGGCTAAATTTCTGTAGAGTGGGTATGTGTGTATATGTGCTTGTGTGTGTGAGTATGACAAGTTCTCTAGATCAGAGAAGGTGTAGTTTATGAGGAAACCTTTGAGGACTATGGGGGACCTGCGTAGATTAGTGCGTGGGTTGGATTTTGCTAAGATGAGAGGATCTCTGTGGTTGGATGGGATAAATCAAACATAACACACTCTCCATTATAATTAACTAGGCAACTGCTAACTAGGTTTCCTCCTCTTTTCCTTCTATAATGGTAGCATAAAAGTGGGAGAATGTGCTTGAATTCAGTGTGGTGGAGAACCTTCACAGTGTGGAATAACAGATTCTTGCCAATGAAGGAAAAACATGTATAGTGATTAAGAAAAAATATGCTGATAATCTCATTCTTGATATATAGAGATTGCTTAGACTAAAATTATTTATATGCCAATGTGGAAACAATTACTTTTTCAAATGTTATTAATGAAGATGGTGTGCATTTCTGAGGGAGTTGCATCTGTAACAAATTCATCAGGGTGTACTCTTAAGGTATTTTTATAGGAATGCCACCATTCTGAGACATTGGAAAACCCTATTCTCTTAATTGCACATAAATGTTACAATTCCTTAAGAAACTTGTGTAAGAATGGTATTTTTCATTCAACAAAAAAAGACTGTGGTGACCTCACAATATTTTCTGAAAAGTAAACAAGCATGATTTATAGTATAATGAACTTTATATAAGAGTCTGATCAACTTTTTAATATTAAACTATTATAATAGCATTAGTAACCATGCATTTTATATAACTTGACAGCCCTAAGAATGGGACCAATCATCCATCTATCTATCCATTTATTATTTTTTAGCTATTTCCTCAGGCCATATGAATGATGCAGTCTAGTTTCATCTTTGTCATTGTGAAACCATCTTTTATTTGTTTATCACTGAAACCCTGGCACTTTCCCTGTCACGTCTAGATGATTTTTTCTGTGTCCACAGGGACTCAGAGTTCTTCATGGGCTAGTAGAGTGTTAGAACTGAAGGAGACCATAATGTGTTGTCAATGAGACTGAGGTCTGGAGATCAAAGTAATAAAATTGGTGATATCCAAACTATTTTTATATTCATTTTAACTGTCTGCATTTCCAGCCCATCTTTCCCTTTAGTCTCAGAAAAATAAATGGTTCCTCCTTATTTATTCAGGAACAGACTCAGTTGGTTCCCATTCCTTCTCTCTCTGGGAGAATCCTAATTTCTATATTAAACACTTGACATAGTCTCATCCTGAGAAGATTTTTAGCTAAATGGAAACCAATAATGGATTGAGAATTGGTAGTATAGGAGTATATATGTGTGTGTGTGTATGTGTGTGCCTGTATGTGTGTGTGTGTGTGTGTGTGCAGTGATGATGGTGGTGGTGGTTTGAGGATTCCATCTTTTGACAGGAACATTGTGGGGAGTGAAGAAGAAGAAGGGAGCTCTTTTTTTTCCCACTTGTAAAACATTAAATGAAGGACTATAGTATTCTGCTCAACTATTTATTATGCCCTAATAATGATACTGACAGTTTTTAATTTTCATAACTTATGAAAAATCATATAATTTTCATAAATGCATTTTTAACAGTCTTATGAAATAGATATTATTATCCACACCTTTTTCAGATAAGAAAATTGTAGCAAAGAAAAATTAAGTGATTTGTGTTAAGTCCTACTGCTAACTGGTGGCAGAGCTAGGATTTAAACCATGCTTCTCTGACTACAGAGTTGAACTCTTTCTTAAGAAACAGACTACGCTGCTTCTATCAGACCCAAGCTAGGCTGGTTTTAGAGAGGCAATTAAGTCATAGTTTCCAAGAATGAGGAGATAAATATGCAAGTCATAAAGCTAGTATGAAACCTCATGCCCATTGATTAGCAAGATTAAGTTATGCAAAATGAGTAAGTTCTATAGATCTGCTGTACAACATTGCCTACAGATGGCAATAATTGTGTTGTACACTTAAAAAGCTATTAAGGGTAGACCTCATATTATTTTTTTAAAATTTTGTCTTTGTGTTTATTTATTTTTTAATATAAATTTATTTATTTTAATTGGATGCTAATTACTTTACAATATTGTATTGGTTTTGCCATACACCAACATGAATCTGCCACGGGTATACACGTGTTCCTCATCCTGAAACCCCCTCCCACCTCCCTCTCTGTACCATCCCTCTGGGTCATCCCAGTGCGTATTCTTACCACAGTAAAATTTAAAAATTGTATATGGATTATAAAGTACACATCTGTTTACATGTACTTTTAAGACGTGTTATGGATTTGGATGAGGGAAGAGATTATAAGTACATTATTAAGATTTTTTGTTGTGTGATACAATACATCATACATCTAAAGATTATTTATTAAATATATGTAGGGTATCAAAGCAGTAAATGTACTTAGCATGCAGCTTAAAGAAAAAAAAAGAAATCTCTACCAATCCTTCAGACTCCCTCTTCCCTAGAAACCACTCTTCTGGTTGTTTTCATAGCAAGAATGTCCACATACAATGTATTGTTTAGTCTTGCCTGTTTTTTTGCATTTAGTATAAATGGATTCCTATACTATGTATGACTTGATTATTTGCCTCCACACTATGTGTTTTAGATTCGTCATCATGATGTGTGACATTGTAGTTCATTTTTTTCCCCACGGCTAAGTATTCCATTGTAAGACTGCTGCGATTCTTTTCTTAACCAGTGCAACATGTGGTAGATATTATTATCTCTAGTTCTATTCTTTTGTATAAACAATGCTTATATAAACATTTTTGCACACATCTCTCAGTGAACATGTGTACTAAATATTTATACACCTGGGAGTGGAATTGCCATGTACTTGGTCAGTTTTATAAGATGATGTGAAATTTTGCTCCATTACCACCAAATTGCTGGGAATGAAATAGTTGTATTTTCAGATTACATTTCTCCGACTATTAATAAGAATTTTTTAAAAGAGAAGAATAAATTCAGATGTCTCCTACTATAATGGATCTTTTCAAGTCTTCTGTTCATTTTCTTTGACCTGTCTTTTTAATTGGTTCATAAGAGTTCTTTCCATATTCTGAGTACTTTCCATATAATTTAGTGTTATAAACCACAGTATCAAATGTGTATATATATTTACCACATGCCGGACGCTGTTCTAAGCTGACATACACTTTTTATAAGGGAGGTACCCTTAATATCCTCATTTTATAGATGTAGCAGCCATAGTATGAAGGTTAAGTTAACTTATCCAAGGTCACATCCAAAAAGTAGCAGACCCCAGGTCCAAGCACAAGCAGTCTGGCTCTTTACACTATGCTGCCTCTCCAGTGTTTACTTGTTGCCTTTTAGTATTAGAGATTTATGATTCATATTAGTATTAAGTACGGCAGATCTTCCAATCTGGTGCTGCTTATGTCAGAGTGTTATGACCTTTCTTGGTATTTTTCTCTTTCATGTAAGTTTTAGAATCACCAAGCAAATTTATACCCCTCCCCCCACAGCAATATCTACAAATTATTTACAAATTTGATTAATAAATTTAATACATTGAAACTGTAGATAAATTGGTAGACAACTGGCATCTCATGATATTGAGCATGGCTTATCTTTCCATGTGTTTATAGTTTTCTTCATAGAAGTTTTACCTGTCTATTTTTAAGTTTATTTCTAGAAACACAAGTTTAAAATATATGATATATTATATGTTAACTTATTTACCTAGTTTGTGAGCTTCAGAAGGACAGAAATTTTTGTCTTTTATTTACTTATTTTTAACTTATAAAGTTCCAGTACATGAACTAGTGTATTATACATAATGGTTACTTTATAAATACTTCTTGAATTAATAAAATCTAGTAGTATACTTTAAAATTGTGTCCTCTGACCATTTATAGATATTGAATAGGAAAGCCCTTAATCTTTCTTAATTAAACTTATAGCCAATTATAATGACAAACTTTTATCATTTCTAAATATTTGTCTGAAGGTTCTTTAGTGATTTGTATGTTATTAAATACAACATAATTTGTCTTTTAAACCTAACACTTCATTTTTCTTCTTATTGGAACCAGCTAGAATCTCTAGTTCAGTAATGACAGTGAATATTCTATCTTGTTCTTGCTTTCAAAGAAATACTTCTCTATTTTACCATCAAATATGTTTGCTCTAGGGTTTTAAAAATAACCTTTGTCATGTTAAAGAGGGGTCCTTTTACTCTAGTCTGCTTATAATTTTGTAACAAATAGTCAAATTTTATCAAACTATTCTCTGTATTTATTGAGAAGATTATTTTTTTCTCTTTTAATCTGTTAACATAGTGAATTTGAGCAATAAAATTGATAATGATGATTCAATATTGTGTTTTCAGAATGAACTTGTTTAGTCATTATGCATAATTATCATATAGATACATAAGTTTTTAATAGATTATGAAGTTATTTTTGCTAATATTTTATTGAGAATTTTGCATTTATATTCACAAGTAAGAGTGGCAGTAATTTTTTCTTCTTTACATACTGCTTTTGTCTAATTTTAAAAAATACTGATTTTTATTTGGCTGTGCTGGGTCTTAGTTGTGGCATGCGGGATCTTTTAAGTGGCATGTAGAATCTACTTCCCTGACCAGGGATAATCCAGGCCCCCTGCATTTGGAGCACAGAGTCTTAAACACTGGACCACCTGGAGTGCTGTGTCTAATTTTTGTATTAAAGGAAACTAGCCTCAGAAAAGACTAGGACTTTTCCTAACTTTTCCAGATTCTGAAGAAGCTAATGATAGACAGCTGTTGATGTTCAGTCACTAAGTTTTGTCTGACGTTTTGCAACGCCATAAACTGCAGCACTGCCAGGCTTCCCTATCCTTCACTATCTTCCAGAGTTTGCTCAAACTCATGTCCATTGAATCGGTGATGCCATCCAATCATCTCATCCTTTGTCGTCCCCTTCTCTTCCTGTCTTCAATTTTTCACAGTGTCAGTGTCTTTTCTAATGACTTAGCTCTTTGCATCAGGTGGCCAAAGTATTGGAGTTTCAGCTTCAGCATCAGTCCTTCCAATGAATATTCAGGACTGATTTCCTTTAGGATTGACTGGTTGGATCTCCTTGCAGTCCAAGGGACTCTCAAGAGTCTTCTCCAACACCACAGCTCAAAAGCATCAGTTCTTCAGTGCTCAGCTTTCTTTATGGTCCAACTCTCACATCCATACATGACTACTGGAAAAACTAGATGGACCTTTGTCGGCAAAGTGATGTCTCTGCTTTTTAATATGCTATCTAGGTTGGTCATAGCTTTTCTTCCAAGGAGCAAGCGTTTTTTAATTTCATGGCTGCAGTCACCGTCTGCAGTGATTTTGGAGCCCCAGAAAATAAAATATGTCACTGTTTCTACTTTTTCCACATCTATTTACCGTGAAGTGATGAGATCGGTTACCATAATTTTAGTTTTTTGAATGTTTGACTGACTGAATCTGTTTGTTGAGTGTTTCATAGAATGTTTCTGAAAAACCATCTATACTTGTTGATACTTTGTGTGTTGATATTAATTCTAATTCAGTTTTTTTTAAGATTTTTAGTACCATTTATAATATTTATAGTATCAAAGAAGATTTTCTATTTTTTTGAGCCACTTTGCTATATTGAAAATGAAAGTGAAAGTCGTTCAGTTATGTCCGACTTTTTGCAACCCCATGGAAGTCCATGGAATTCTCCAGGCCAGAATACTGGAGTGGATAGCCTTTGCCTTCTCCAGGGGATCTTCCCAACCCAGGGATCGAACCCAGGTCTACCACATTGCAAGCAGTTTCTTTACCAGCTGAGGCACAAGGGAAGCCCAAGAATACTGGAGTGGGTAGCCTGTCCCTTCTCCAGTGGATCTTCTCAATCCAGGAATCGAACTGGGGTCTTCTGCATCTCAGGCGGATTCTTTACCAACTGAGCTGTCCGGGAAGCCCTTTGCTATATTAAGTTCTGCTAAATTACATTTTGTAATAAATTTTCAAATTTATTATCACACAGTTTTCAACCCTGACAAAAAGTTGTTAATATCTGCTGTACCATCATTTATGTTTTTTTTTTAAATTTTATTTTATTTTTAAACTTTACAGTATTGTATTAGTTTTGCCAAATATCGAAATGAATCCGCCACAGGTATACCTGTGTTCCCCATCCTGAACCCTCCTCCCTCCTCCCTCCCCATACCCTCCCTCTGGGTAGTCCCAGTGCACCAGCCCCAAGCATCCAGTATCGTGCATCGAACCTGGACTGGCGATGTGTTTGTTTTTAATTTTATTTGTATTCATTTCTTTTTTTTCCTTTGACACTAGGATGTTAGGTACTTTCATTCTTTTTTTTTTTCCTCCAAAGAATCAACATTTGGTTTGTTTATTGTCTTCATCCAATTTTTGTTTTCATCTTTGTTAGTTTTTGCACTTAGCTGTTTCATTTATTAAATTTCATTTTATTTTTTTAAACTTCTTCATTTGGATACTGAGCTCATTTTCAGCTTTTCATTTCTGTGTTGTAAGTATTCAATACTTATTTTCTCTTAGCTTTATCGTATAATTTTTATATGTTGTACCATGTTCATCACCTGTTATAAGCATTATTTTATGTAACACTTAGAAAAATGCAATGATAACATAATAGCTTTTCATAATTTCCAATTTTTATTTATACTTGTTGAAAGATTCTTTAAATGTTTTAAAATATAAGCTTTCCTACATATGAAAGAAAATGTAAAACTAAATTGGTTAAGATATTTAATAAACTTCTTCACATCCAGATCCAGCTCTTCTGAATCATTTATTGATTCAGAGTCATAGACTCTTATTTTTGTTTGCATTATGTCATCCTCTGGGCTATCAAGAGCTTTTATTAAAGAGTGCTTTACTATTTTCCCTGGAATTTTCTTCCAAAATGTGAGTTTTGATTCAGGTGCTCTTTTGATCTTCCCAGAAGTATGTCACTGGATCATTTTTGGTTAGCAAATAAGATTTGTATTTCTTCCTCAAATGGTTCTAAATATTGTATACACTGAAAAATGGAGGGTACAATTTTCTTAAGTCACCAGGAATAACAGTTAAATGCAATTATGTCATCTGGTCAGGTAAATTGAAAGTCATCATTGATTATAAGATACATTTTGATTTCTGAAATATTAAAATATGAAAAATGTGGATTACATACATGATATGTACATGCCTTATATTACATATGAGATAGTGCTCAGCTCTAAGTATTTTCTAACTTATATTTTGATGTCTTCTTTCTTCTTTGACCAGTAGGTTATGTAAAAGCCATTTTAACATTTCCAAATTCATGAGTATTTTATTTTTGGTATTGGCTGATTATTTGTACTTTTAGTAAGAAATATATTCTGCATTGTATTAGTGTTTTTGAAATTTGTCAAGACTTGTTTATGACCTTGATATAGTCAGTTTTGTCAAACATCCTTGTATGTTTAAGAAGAATGAAGTGCTCCAGCTTTTGTGATTTTTGAATTGTGTTATTCAGTATCTTTACTGATTTTTTTATCTGCTTGATAAATCAGTTTTTTGGTAAATCAGATGTTTAATAACTCCAATTATCTCTGTAAATTTTTCAAAATCTCTTTGTATATTGGCAATTTGCTTTATATATTTTGAAGCTATGTTACAAGGTGCATACCATTTAAAATTATGTCTTCCTAGGTGATTGAAATTTTGATAAATATATAGTTGCTCTACATATCACTATTATTCATCTAATGTCTATTATGTATTCATTATATGTCTAGCAATAATTTACAATATCTCTAGCAATAATTTTAAATGATTAGATCTCTAGCAGTATTTGCTTTTATCTCTAACAATGATATTTAGATGGATGACTATTTTATCTGTTATTAATACCATAATTATTTCAATTATGCTTTATCTGGCACATAAATTTAGCCTTTAATGTTCAACCTTTCAATGTTCCTATACTCTTTTGAATCTTTTATAAACAATTCATATTGTATTTTTTAAAAGTTCACTTTAACAATCTGGCTTTTAATCAAAGATTTTTGTTTACTTGCATTATTTTTAATTACCAATATTATAAATTTATATCTACAATCTTACTTTGATTTTTCAATTTTTAATTTTTCTATTTCTTTTCCTTCTTTTCTATTTTCTTTTGGATTGAGTTTTACCCTGTGTACTATTTTGGGAGTTATAATTTCCATGTCTATTCTTTTGGTGATTTCTCTAGATATCTTAATGTGTATGTGTAATGTGTAACAAAGATGAGTATCTTTATCTTCTTTCAGTGCAATATAAGGGATTTAAAATCAACTTCACTCATTCCCTTCTGAGCTTTTTACTATTATTCTAGTTTTTTATTTCCATCTATTTTTTAATGCCAGAAATTAGGTATCATAGTCACTAAAATATACAAAATGTGACTATTTTTTCTCTTGATTTCTAAAATGTAACCTTAGAATTTAATCTTTATTTTATTATATGATAGATTATATTCTCCATTCTATGTCTCTAGTATATCCTATGTTCCTTAAGACCAGGTATCTGATTTTATTTTTTATTAATTCACAGTGCTTGAGACAATGCCATGTACTTAGTAGGTAGTTAATAATTTACTGTCTCATTGACTTAGCTTCCAATTATACTCATGAGTTTTCATTAACTGAGAAATTTAACATTCAAGTTAAAACATTTAGAGATTTTTTTTTCCTGCTATGGTTAGTATTGGTTTTTCATGCTCAATTTCCATGGGACTGATTCAACTGGATGTTTCAGTTACCAGGTCAAGTTGGTACTGAAAGTATTGGGTAGAAATAGAGATAAAAAGAAACAATGAGGAATGCACAAAATATTGTTGCATTTTGTGACTATGTGAAAAGCAGTAAAATTCATATGGCTCCATTTTTTCATTTGCTGCTCTTCTTCCTAACTATATTCTTCTATATTTTTTTCTTTCAAATTATTGACCTCTATGAGTTCTCTTAATGTTCCCATGCTGTAGATGAGACAGTGATAACATTTTATTCCTTGGCCTCCTTCTGCATCAAACAAAGCCATGATAGACCCAAGACAAATGTAAATCTCTTTTCTTCTTATCCATAATGTTCTTTTTTTAATATTCTAGCATCTTTCAGATAAAAAGCCTTTTTCTTCATTATGTGATAAACACCCTTGTTAATTTTTTAGCCTTATCTTTTCTACTTGGTTCATCTAGAAAAACATTTCTTTCCCACTAATAGAAATACTTTTCTTGCCTTACAATATCTGATTCAAGAATGGCTTAAAAATAAACCTGAATTTCACTTAAGATAATGTAATAAAGGACTCCAGATCAGACATCTGTTACTCATTATTTATAACCTCTGGCTAAAAGTCATGCTAATCAGGAGTTATTGCTATTTATTTCTCAGACTGCTTATTTCTCAGACTCATTCATTGTCTTTAGTCATTTTCAATTTGCTTGTGATGTCAGTAAAGTGTAAGTAGAATTTGAAACACCAATTGTAAGTGGGGTACAGGGAACCATCACCATAAAGCAAATTAGTGATCAAAATTTCTCAGTTCTAACCCACTGCCTCAAAGTGACTTTTGTCACCTTATTCAGTTGCTGCAGAGTAATTTGGAATTAGTTGTTGTTGTTGAGTTGCTAAGTTGTGTCTGACTCTTTGAGACCCCATGGACTGCAGCATGCCAGGCTTTCCTGCCCTTCACCATCTCCCAGAGTTTGCAGATGGACTCATGTCCATTGAGTTGGTGATGCCATAAGTAGCTTCAATGATTGTTATTTTTTTTTTTTTTTCTAAAAGAGGCAAGGTGCTTTTTATGTGTATTCCTCATATGTGACCATGTGATATTATCTATATGATCTTAAATTTTAAATCTTTCATTGATATTATTTGTTGCTGTTTTGTTGTTATTTAGTTGCTAAGTCATGTCTGATTCTTTGCGACCCTATGGACTGTAGCCCACCAGCTCCTCTGTCTGTGGCATTTCCCAGGCAAGAACACTGGAATTGGGTTGCCATTTCCTTCTCCTGGGAATCTTTGCAATTCAGGGAATGAATCTGTGTCTCCTCCATTGTTAGGTGGATACTTTGCAGCTAAGCCCCAGGGAAGCCCAAAGTTACTGGAACTGAAATGGATCAAAAGAGGGCTTCTTAAGGACTCATGAAGATCTTTGTTTAAAACAAAACAAAAAAAAATCTTTGAATTCTGATCAAAATGCCTATAAAAGAAACAGGAATCCATTTCATAGTCTTTAAGTCAAGAAAGCAGTTTCTTGTGTAAATTCTATTGATGACTGTGCAACAGATACTATATTGATCATAAAACTGAACTCTGAATGTACCTGAGAAAGATTTTTGAAATGCATGGATCAGTCTACTTTTTATTTTTCCTTTAAGGATACTCCCCATAGTAAGAGGAAGGTAGAAGGAAGATTCCCTCACAATGCCTAATATTCATTGGCAATGCAAGATGAAGAATTGAAGTAACTTTAGCGCTAGTAGGCCTCCATCTTGAGCTCTCCTTACCTGGAAAAAATTTTTTTTACGTTAGTTACCTACCATTTGCTGACAAAAGTAAATCAAACTGTTTCATTGTATTGCTGTAGAGGCCCTTTGCAGTCAAAACAGAATGTAATTCTGGTTGACTCATAGTTTATAATTGCAGTGACCTATTGACATTTCAAATGAAAAAGGATGTGCTTGGTGCCACTAATGACCATGGCTTCTGCCCTTCCCCTCATAGTTCCAGAGAATTGCCATCAGGGAGAGCAACATCTTGAGATTGTTGTTGTAGGCTCCCTGTTTCTGGGTATACCTACGGACTGTTAGATTGAATACACAGCAGGTGTTTCTATCATTGCTTCCTACTGGCATAACTTGTGATGTGAAAGCAATTTCTTCTATCTATGTCACACCCTTCACCATCTTTTTCCCCTCTAGGAGAGTGAATTAAGTCTTTACCCAAATGGAGTAAGGGTTATACCTGCTACAGGAATTCATAGAAAGGAGAACTTGATGTAGGCTATTCATGTATGCTACAAAGAGGTGTTCTTCAGTAATGCCGATGGATCTTTATGAGACATCTCTTTGGAGCATAGGTTCCATCAGTAGATTTTTGTGAGAGAAAGACATGAGTCTTCTGGTTGTCTGAAATTTCAGGGTATTCTTGTCATATCTCTGAACTCAGAAGACTGTGATCATAAGTGGTACATTTCAATTTGTCTTTTGCTTCCATCCTGACTCAAAAAAAAAAAAATGATTTGCTTTATTCACATCATTATGTTGAATGAGCAAATGTTGACTAATGAGTTCCTTCATCTGTACTGGTAACACAAGGATTAAATTTGTGGGTGCTAGGTTATCAGAATCTTTGTATAATTTCCTAGGAGACTGAAGTAAATAAAACAACAAATGACATTAATAATTAACATTAGCACTCTAAAATATCCCAAATAGAAAGTAGGAAAAGAACCTTGTCATCTCACATTTCCAAAGATTAAAAGGCTTATTTAAGAATTAACTGAACACACGGGAATTACATGTTACTTGTAATTTTGTTAACTGAGTCTAAAACTATGTAAAGTCAAGTTTCCTTCCATTACTATGAATTTAAGGTATTTTGCTCTGTTTCTCAGTTACCAATTAGAGTAGATTATAGGCTTGGTCATCTATAGATTCCTAGCTGTAGAAGATGAGGAGAATGCATTCATTCAGAATTAAAGAAATTAAATTGAGGAGTTATCTTTTGAAATATCTGAAAAGTTTATTGAGCCTTGGTGAGTTTAATTTCAGCACATTTAATGAAAACCAAAGGTGGATCCATTTAGTTAAGGCCATTAGGTGGAGGAAACTGTTCTGTGCAGAGGCTTAAGAGTGGAAAATGACTTACAATGAACTTTTGGCTTATAATTTAGCAAATAGACAAAAATTATCTAGAGTTGACTGGATGTTAACCAATGTTAGACAGCTTTTGTTATGATATAGGGGAAATCATTAGTAACCTTGACTTTTAGGTATTCTGAGGAGTGTGGTTTGAACATTCAGTTTAAATATACTGATAAAAGTAAAGATAGAAAAATTTGCTGGAATAAGAAACTGAGGTTGATTTAGTGTTGTCGCTATTTGATATGGAGGAAATTTATGAGATAGTTGAACACAAATGCATTTGCAAACACACAAGAGGGCAATAAAGTGACTTATACCCCTAAGTTGATGACAGCATTTATTACTTACTGATCTGAGTGCTTCCTTTCCCACTCCCACACCTCCTAAGATACAGATTCCTTCTCTTTGATACTTAGATTCTGTGTGTGTGCATGTTTTGTGGTGTGTGTGTGTGTGTGTGTGTGTTTCTGAGTACAGGGTTATAGAATTAGGGGCATAATGTTTAGTTTCAAGCCTTGGTGACTCATGTTGATTTGGTGATTTGGTGCCCATTTAATCCATGACATTTTTATAACCTTTAGCTTCTAAATTTTCAGCTTAACCTTCTAATGCCTTTTTGAACAACTATCTTCAATACTTGTGGGTAACTAGCTTATCTCCTATGTAGTTATATACTCAACTGAAACACACAGGCACATATGCATGCAGAGTTACTTCAGTTGTGTCTGACTGTGACTGAATGGACTGTACCTTGCTAGGCTCCTCTGTCCATGGGATTCTCCAGGCAAGAACACTGGAGTGGGTTGCCATGCCTTCCTCCAGGGGATCTTCCCGACCCAGGGATCGAACGCACATCTCTTATTTCTCCTGCATTGGCAGGCGGGTTCTTTACCACTACCACCACCTGGGAAGCCCCAAATACATAGGAACTATGCAGGATAAGTTATTACCACACAGAATTGTTACTGTGTAGAATTTGGTACTTAATGAGCCAGTTTTGTCTTATATCCAAAACATTGTGGTATGGAAATAGTCTGAATGTCAGAATTTGCCCTGGCTGCTCACCTTGGGAAGATTTGATTTTCAAGACTCAGAGCAACGGGAACTGCGCCTGCATAAAAACCCAGCCCTGCCCTGTCAGTTACTGTGATCATGGGCTGCTCTCTAGACTACTGTATCATCTTTCCCCCAGATTCTGGGTATCTGACTCTTGGTTCTTGCCTCTCTTTACTTCCTGTCACTTGGTTGTGCTATTCCTGTTATACTGTTCCCCTATGATTGAGTTTCCTTGGTGCAATCTCTGTCTTCCCTGACTGGGTCCGCATGTGATGTTCTGCTAGAATGAAAGCTCCACAAGGGGAGGGTATTTCTCTATTTAGTTTAATACTATGTCTTCAGTGTCTGTGTCAGTGCTTGGTTGTGTCCAACTCTTTGAGACCTCATGGACTGCAGCATACCAGGCCTCCCTGTCCATCACCAACTCCTGGGGCATACTCAAACTCATGTCAATCAGGTCAGTGATGCCATTCAACATCTCATCCTCTGTCGTCCCCTTCTCCTCCTGCCCCCAATCCCTCCCAGCATCAGAGTCTTTTCCAGTGAGTCAGTTCTTTGTATCAGGTACCAAAGTATTAGAGTTTCAGCTTCAGCATCAGTCCTTCCAATGAATATTTAGGTCTGATTTCCTTTAGGATGGACTGGTTGGATCTCCTTGCAGTCCAAGGGACCCTCAAGAGTCTTCTCCAACACCACAGTTCAAAAGCATCAATTCTTCAGCGCTCGGCTTTCTTTATAGTCTAACTCTCTCATCCCTATGTGACTACTGGAAAAACTATAGCTTTGACTAGATGGACCTTTGTTGGTAAAGTAATGTCTCTGCTTTTTAATATGCTGTTTAAGATGGTCATAACTTTTCTTCCAATGAGCAAGCATCTTTTAATTTCATGGCTGCCATCAGCATCTGCAGTGATTTTGGAGCCCCCTAAAATAAAGTCTGTCACTCTTTCCATTGTTTCCCCATCTATTTGCAATGAAGTAATGGGACCAGATGCCATGGCCTTAATTTTCTGAATGCTGAGTTTTAAGCCAACTTTATCACGCTCCTCAAGAGGCTCTTTGTTCTTCTTGGCTTGGAGAATTTTGAGCATTACTTTGCTAGCATGTGAGATGAGTACAGTTGTGTAGTAGTTTGAACATTCTTTGGGATTGGAATGGACCTTTTCCAGTCCTATAGCCACTGCTGAGTTTTCCAAATTTGCTGGCATATTGAGTGCAGCACTTTCACAGAATCATCTTTTAGGATTTGAAGTAGCTCAGCTGGAATTCCATCACCTCCACTAGCTTTGTTCATAGTGATGCTTCCTAAGGCCCACTTGACTTCACATTCCAGGATGTCTGGCTCTACATGAGTGATCACACCATCATGATTATCTGGGTCATGAAGATCTCTTTTGTATAGTTCTTCTTTGTATTCTTGCCACCTCTTCTTAATATCTTCTGCTTCTTTTAGGTCCATACCATTTATTTCCTTTTTCCCTTGGTATTTCTAATTTTCCTGAGGAGATCTCTAGTCTTTCCTATTCTATTATTTTACTCTTTTCTTTGCATTGATCACCAAGGAAGGCTTTCTTATCTCTCCTTATATTCTTTGGAGATCTGCATTCAAATGGGTATAACTTTTCCTTTTTCTCCTTTGCCTTTAGCTTCTCTTCTTTTCTCAGCTATTTGTAAGGCCTCCTCAGCCATCTTGCCTTTTTGCATTTCTTTTTCTCAGGGATGGTCTTGATCCCTGCCTCATGTACAATGTCACGAACCTCTGTCCTCAGTTCTTCAGGTACTCTATCAGATCTAGTCTCTAAATCTATTTCTCACTTCCACTATATAATCATAAGGGATTTGATTTAGGTCATACCTGAATAGTTTAGTGGTTTTCCCCACTTTCTTCAATTTAAGTCTGAATTTGGCAATAAGGAGTTCATGATCTGAGCCACAGTCAGCTCCCGGTCTTGTTTTCACTGACTATACAGAGCTTCTCAATCTTTGGCTGAAAAGCATATAATCAGTCTTATTTTGGTGTTGACCATCTGGTGATGTCCGTGTGTAGAGTCTTCTCTTGTGTTGTTGGAAGAGGGTGTTTGTATGACCAGTGCGTTCTGTTGGCAAAACTCTGTTAGCCTTTCCCCTGCTTTGTTTTGTACTCCAAGGCCAAGTTTACCTGTTATTTGGGTAGCTCTTGACTTCCTACTTTTGCATTCCAGTCCCCTATAATGAAAAGGACATCTTTTTTGGGTGTTAGTTCTAAAAGGTCTTGTAGGTCTTCATAGAACCAGTCAATGTCAGCTTCTTCAGCATTACTGGTTGGGTCATAGACTTGGATTACCGTGATATTGAATGGTTTGCCTTGGAAACAAACAGAGAGAGCATTCTGTCATTTTTGAGATTGCATCCAAGTACTGCATTTCGGACTCTTTTGTTGACTTTAATGGCTACTCCATTTCTTCTAAGGGATTCTTGCCCACAGTAGTAGATATAATGGTCATCTGAGTTCAGTTCACCTATTCCAGTCCATTTTAGTTCACTGATTCATAAAATGTCAATGTTCATTCTTGCCATCTCCTGTTTGACAACTTCCAGTTTGCCTTGATTCATGGACCTAACCATTCCAGGTTCCTATGCAATATTGCTCTTTACCAGACTTTACTTCCATTACCAGTCACATCCACAACTGGGTATTATTTTTGCTTTGGCTCCATCTCTTCATTCTTTCTGGAGTTATTTCTCCACTGATCTCCAGTAGCATATTGGGCACCTACTGACTTGGGGCATTCATCTTTCAGTGTCCTATCTTTTTGCCTTTTCATATTGTTCATGGGTTTCTCAAGGAAAGAGTACTGAAGTGGTTTGCCATTCCATTCTCCAGTGGACTATGTTTTGTTAGAACTCTCCACCATAACCCATCTGTCTTGGGTGGCCCTACAGGGCATGGCTCATAGTTTTCTTGAGTTAGACAAGGCTGTGGTCCATGTGATCAGTTTAAGTTCTTCAGCTTTATCAAAGAGCAATTTAAGGAAATTCTTAGATAAGTGGACTTATTTTTGTATGCTATCTGTTTGGTTGGGGTCAGTGATCTTTTCTGTGGTATGAAAAGTAAACATTGTAAACAAGGACACAGATCCAAATGGATTATGTGGATAGGTGACAGGTGTTCTGCAATCTTAGAAAGTCTACAAGTAATAATATCGTTGTGTAGGTCAAGATGTACACTGACACTTGCTTCTAATATCTAGTGGCTCTATTTCTGCCACTGTGAATTTAATGTAGTTAATCTGAGGAGAATTATAGGAATGTATATCAAATTATTTTCCAACTTAAAACCACAGAATTATAGATCTTAGAGCTGAAAGCCACCTTAAGAAATCATCTATTTTAGATGCCTACCTACAGGCAGGTTAGGTGTAATTCAAATTTCACACAAAGCATACATCTGAGACCCAAATAGGTTGAATGATTTTCCTGCCAAGGGTGACATAGCAAAGCTTTGAAATAAAATAAATCTCACTTATTGGTTATAGTCCAAAAGATAATATATGTTCTCATAATTTCTGCTTAAATTTTCCTTTCATAGAAAGCTTCTGAAATAATCTTCAATGTTATAAGTGCATCTTTCTACAACATGTACAGGGCTTTTGAGTCTTTGTAGTTTTAGCTAAATGGGATTAGAGGGTAAAATCAAAGGTTTTCTCATTTTTTTTTTCATGGCAGAGGTTTTGTGCTCTTGGTAAGACAAAGCACAATGCATCTAGTAAAATACAGAAGATTCAAGATTATCTGCAGAACCTCAGACTCTTGCTTGAGAATGTTCATACCAACATTTTTCATCATTCTTAGGTAAAGGAAATGTAAAATGCTCTTAGAAGCATATGCATTAAAATTAGTAGAAAGGTTTAATAAAGTTTCATAGATAAGTGAGACTAAAAGCCATGTCACCTGAAACTTCCTATTTTAAAGGGGAAGAATTGGGTCCTAAAAAGTGATGAGACTATATATTTGACTGCAATTAAAGAAAAAGCATTGGAGTTTCAAGAGTTTCATGCTGGTCTCTCAAAGGCAAAGCTGATGGTAGAATACACTGGTTCTGACTCCAGTGCCAAGGCTTTTTTCTGTTTTAATGAAGTCAGTTCCCTTCTAGGATCTTCAAACCTTATATCATGCTCAGCGTTATTTTATCTGATGTGTTCAGTACCAAGCTTTAGGTTGAAAGCTTACTTCCACGGTTCTTTTTTTTTTTTTTTTTTTTAATATATCCAAATGACTTCTGAAGCATTGATAAGAGGCAGTTTTGTCTTGCTTTTTTCTCATACTCTGTGTTTTGTCTTCTCACGTTTGGAAATATTCACCACAGAACTTTAAAATTCTAATATTGAATTGTATGGGCCACACAGCGCTAACCTGAAGTCTTGGGCGGTCCTTATTTGTAAACTACAGTGTAGTAGCACCAGACTATCTAAATCGTGCTATGTCGCTCTTGCCTTAATCGAGAACTAATTTGGCTTGTATTCCTTTTGTTCTGTTGCCAGAAAGACCACACAAGCAGAGTAGTATTGTTCTGAAGTCTCCCTGGAATCCAGGTTTAGTATGTGGAAATGATTAGATCCATATTTTGTCAAATTTCTTTAATGATAATAGTAAAATAGCCATCTCATTTAACTAAGATAGCATAATAACAATTTATATCAGGAGAAATAGGAGCAAAAGAACTAATTATGTATTCTTCCTTAGAATGCCCTTTCTGTTATTGTAGAGATGGAGGATTAGGTAAGCCAAATGTGGCATTTTCTTAGGTTTAGAAGTATTATTTTAAACCCCTGAGAAGTATAGCTTCCCATATCTTCACAGTACCAGTTCTCAGTTCAGTTCAGTTCAGTCACTCAGTTGTGTCCAACTTTTGGCGACCCCATGGATTGCAGCATGCCAGGCCTCTCTGTCCATCACCAACTCCCAGTCTATTCAAACTCATATCCATCGTGTTGGTGATGCCATCCAACCATCTCATCCTCTGTCATCCCCTTCTATTCCTGCCTTCAATCTTTCCAAGCACCAGGGTCTTTTCCAGTGAGTTGGTTCTTTGCATCAGGTGGCCAAAGTATTGGAGTTTCAGCTTCAGCATCAGTCCTTCCAATGAATATTCAGGACTGATTTCCTTTATGATTGACCGGTATTATCTCCTTGAAGTCCAAGGGACTTTCAAGAGTCTTCTCCAACACCACAGTTCAAAAGCTTCAATTCTTCAGTGCTCAGCTTTCTTTACAGTCCAACTCTCACATCCATACATGACTACTGAAAAAACCATAGCTTTGACTAGATGGACCTTTGTTGGCAAAGTAACGTCTCTAATTTTTAATATGTTGTCTAGGTTGGTCATAGCGTTTCTTCCAAGGGGCAAGCGTCTTTGAATTTCATGGCTCCAGTCACCATCTACAGTGTTTTTTGAGGCCCCCAAAATACAGGCTCTCACTGTTTCCATAATTTCCCCATGTATTTGCCCTGAAGTGATGGTACCAGATGCCATGGTCTTAGTTTTCTGAATGTTGAGTTTTAAGGCAACTTTTTCACTCTCCTCTTTCACTTTCATCATGAAGCTCTTTAGTTCTTCTTCACTTTCTGCCATAAGGGTGGGGTCATCTGCATATCTGAGGTTATTGATATTTCTCCCAGCAATCTTGATTTCAGCTTGTGGTTCATCCAGCTCAGCGTTTCTCATGATGTACTCTGCATATAAGTTAAATAAGCAGGGTGACAATATACAGCCTTGACGTACTGCTTTTCCTATTTGGAGCCAGTCTGTTGTTCCATGTCCAGTTCTAACTATTGCTTCTTGACCTGCATACAGATTCTCAGGAGGCAGGTCTGGTAGTCTGGTATTACCATCTCTTGGAGAATTTTCCACAGTTTTTTGTGATCCACACAGTCAAAGGTTTTGGCGTAGTCAATAAAGCAGAGGTAGATGTTTTTCTGGAACTCTCTTGCTTTTTCTATGATCCAGCGGATGTTGGCAATTTGATCTCTGGTTCTTCTGCCTTTTCTAAATCCAGCTTGAACATCTGGAAGTTCACAGTTCATGCACTGTTGAAGCGTGGCTTGGAGAATTCTGAGCATTACTTTGTTGGCGTGTGAGATGAGTGCAATTTTGCAGTAGTTTGAAGATTGTTTGGCATTGCCTTTCTTAGGGATTGGAATGAAAGCTGATCTTTTTCAGTGCTAAGGACACTGCTGAGTTTTCCAGGTTTGCTGGCATATCAAGTGCAGCACTTTCACAGCATCATCTTTAAGGATTTGAAAGAGCTCAACTGGAATTCGATCGCCTCCACTAGCTTTATTCATAGTGATGCTTCTTAAGACCCACTTGACTTTGCATTCCAAGATATCTTGCTCGAGGTAAGTGATCACACAATCATGTTTATCTGGGTTGACGATCTTTTTTGTATAGTTCTTCTGTGTATTCTTGCCACGTTTTCTTAATATCTTCTAATTCTGTTAGGTCTGTACTATACGAGTTCTACTCATATTTAAATTTTCTGTTATTGAGTAGTATCATCTAACACTCTTAGCTGTTCTGGCATTCAGTTCAGTTCAGTCACTCAGTCGTGTCTGACTCTTTGTGACCCCATGAACCACAGCACACCAGGCTTCCCTGTCCCTTTCTTCCAGTTCTGGCCTTAAGTCCTCACAATTTTTGGTTTATTTTTTTTTAATGCAAAGATGTAGTAATTTACCCATTTTGTGTTTTTTCAAAATGCTCCATCAACTTCACAAGCTTATTCCATTAGCCAAGTGTTTGGAAGCAAATACATTTTCAACCAAGTGTGTATATTGTCTTAATGCTCATGTTGAGAGGAACCATATTTTTTCCTGAAAAGCATGATTGAAGAAGCCAGTTTTGCAAAGAGCTCATGATCAGTTTCTTTCAAGGTTCAACTCAAGTTTGACAGCTTGAAGAATTTCATGGAGCAAATGGCAAATTATTCTTTTAAAAATTTCAAGTGGTATTATAATTATTGTGAGTTTCCAAACATACTCTCACTCCACTCCCAGTTAAAGCCATGGGAAGCCTTGCTGTGCCACAGCTTTTGTGCAGCACAACCATGAAGGATAATATGTGGTCATGTTCTTGAAAACCTGTATCCAGCAGGATCCTGTTTTATTTTTTTTTGTTAGTTTTTCAAGCAGACCACATGACATACTACAAAAATGAAAGCTCAGATTTTAAATGCAACAACTATGCTGCTGCTAAGTCACTTCAGTCATGTCTGACTCTGTGCGACGCCATAGACAGCAGCCCACCAGGCTTCCCTGTCCCTGGGATTCTCCAGGCAAGAACACTGGAGTGGGTTGCCATTTCCTTCTCCAATGCATGAAAGTGAAAAGCGAAAGTGAAGTTGCTCAGTTGTGCCTGACTCTTCGCAGCCCTATGGACTGCAACCCACCAGGCTCCTCCACCCATGGGATTTTCTGGGCAAAAGTACTGGAGTGGGGTGCCATTGCCTTCTCTGCATGCAACAAGTATAGTTTTTGACAAAATCCCTTCATGCTTGGATATTAATTTTGGTTTGGTGGGTTCCACAGGAAACCAGTTTATAATTATAGATGTCTTGGCATGTCTGTACCAAAGTTGTAGCAGCCTAAGGATGTTCAGAAGAGAGATATTCTTCTGTGTGTGTGTGTGTGTGTGTGTGTGTGTGTGTGTGTATGTTTTCTCTGCAGGTGCTTAATTTTCAAGGAGAGAAATGTTCAGCTTGAGCAAACATGACTAATAATTGTGAGATGTTTATCTGCAAACAGTCAAGTGTTGGCAGCACAGAATCCAAAGCAGAAATTATTACATTAGAGAAATGCTGTGGGATTTAGGGCTTCATTTTCCCTTTTCTTCTAACAGTCTTTCTTTGGAACTTCAACATTTTATTTATTTTTATAAAAATACTATATGATATATATTCTCCATCTAACTTTGTATTTAATTATTTCTCCCTTCTACTCTGTGATGATAAATAACAACTCTGAAACACAAAGGGATACTTTGACAGTGATCTTCACCATTCTGTCAACAAACTTTATACCCATAATATTTTAAAGTATTTACTTGTTTAACTACTTGCTACTTCCACTGGACTGTAACACTCCCTAAAGCACAGGCCATGTAATTTTGTCATTGTCTCCTGTCAGAAGTGTTTTTAACTATGATTTTTAAATTATTATATGTGAGCCTGGCCAATAATAGAAATTGATAATCTTAGTTATAAATCTATCTTCTTATCGCAGTCTGGAAAAATACTTTTCCCTTATATAGTCTCCTGTAACATTATATGCTTACTATATTCTGGAAATTCGGGATATAATAATAATTATAACCAACATAATTGTTTTAGAACTTAAAAGAACTTTAGATAGCATGTAATCCAAGGGAAAAACATGAAAATAAAGTACACAGAGATGACCCGATTTGTCTAGTACCATATGGGTACTAACAGTTGTGGATTGTTTGATTTTATGTATTATATATATTTAGTCTGGTGGTATTTCAAGAATCTTTTCCTAAGCACCAAGGTCAAACATGGAAATATAATTACTACCATTATCCACTTCATTCTTCAAGACCTAGTCTTTACATTTTTATTCCTTAAAGTACAATACTTGTTTTTTAAGGATTTGTGATAATCTTTGTTTGTTTGTTTGTTTGTTTTTGTATACTGGCATCCTACAAAGCTGTACAAATAATTCATAAATTGATTATGTGTCTTTTTCAATGCTTTTTATAAAATCATATAGTTTGTTTCAAAATGTACTCACTTCATACTGGAATTGATATAATTGTGTATTATAGAATTCAGATGAAACTTTTCTGGACTGTAAACTTGTAATAATTAAAGATTAGAATTTTAATGTTTCTGTCATCAATATTTTTCACTTACTAGCTTATTATTTAGTTTTCTATTCTTTTGTGTTTGTCATTTGCGTTTTTAAAAAATCTGGCATATACATGGCATATTTATATTCTCTACATATATGTACCTTAAAGCTGAGTAAATGGCAAGCCTTGAGTAATAATTTTGATTTCTAAGTCAGTTGTTTGGAATGCAAATTACAGACTCAGGGAAATCAGATTTTTAAGTGTATAAATATAACACATTCTGAATGTTATTAGTATTATAGATATCAGTTCAGTTCAGTTCAGTCCCTCAGTCGTGTCTGACTCTTTGCGACCCCATGAATCGCAGCTCGCCAGGCCTCCCTGTCTACCACGAACTCTCGGAGTTCACTCAGACTCTTGTCCATCGAGTCAGTGATGCCATCCAGCCATCTCATCCTCTGTCGTCCCCTTCTCCTCCTGCCCCCAATCCCTCCCAGCATCAGAGTCTTTTCCAATGAGTCAACTCTTCGCATGAGGTGGCCAAAGTACAGGAGTTTCAGCTTTAGCATCATTCCTTCCAAAGAAATCCCAGGGCCGATCTCTTCAGAATGGACTGGTTGGATCTCCTTGCAGTCCAAGGGACTCTCAAGAGTCTTCGCCAACACCACAGTTCAAAAGCATCAATTCTTCGGCCCTCAGCCTTCTTCACAGTCCAACTCTCACATCCATACATGACCACAGGAAAAACCATAGCCTTGACTAGACGGACCTTTGTTGGCAAAGTAATGTCTCTGCTTTTCAATATGCTATCCAGGTTGGTCATAACTTTCCTTCCAAGGAGTAAGCGTCTTTTAATTTCATGGCTGCAGTCACCATCTGCAGTGATTTTGGAGCCCCCCAAAATAAAGTCTGACACTGTTTCCACTGTTGCCCCATCTATTTCCCATGATAGATATATTACAAGTTAAATGGGATTTTGTGAGCTATTGTCCAATTTTATTATAATTTCAATTAGAAAAAATACTTTTTAATTCTAAAACAGAACTTTATAAAATGCCTTTTCTTCAGTATTGGCGACTCTCCAAGTGGCAAGAAGGACCCTGGTTATCAGGTAGATTCTCTTGGGATAAAACTTGTTAAATGTCTGTGTCTGGGTAAGAGAAGGCAGATGGCTATGTATATATCCAGATATTCTAACTTGGGAGCAAAGGACATTATCCTCCATGGCTTAAAGATTCTTTGTGCTTACTCCACCACATTTGCTCTTTACACCCATTTTTAAGTTATTGTAATTATTATAGCTGTAATACATATCTATGGTAGAAAAAGAACAGCAGGGTGTAAAATGAAATGTTAATGTTTCCCTCCGTCATTCCAGTCATTGAATGTAATTAGTGTGATTAATAGGTTTCTTGTGTATTTAATAGAGTTTTTATGTACCTACAAGTACCTTTCATTAGATTATCTCAGTCTCAGTTTTTCTGTTTGAATATACCATTTACAAGTCTAGTCTTAATGAACCAGGCATCTCAAAGTATACTAGAATTTTGATGTTTTAAAATTTACATTCCATATGTCAAAGACCTTCCCTGGTGGCTCAGTGGTAAAGAGTTCGCCTACCAAGCAGGAGATATGGGTTTGATCCCTGGGTCAAGAAGATCCCCTGGAGAAGGAAATGGCAACTCACTTCAGTATTCTTAGCTGGAAAATCCCATGCACAGAGGAACCTAGTGGGCTACAGTCCATAGGGTCACAAAGAGTCTGACACAACTGAGCGACTTAGTATGTACACACGTTTGTCAAAAGCTCAGAAATAGCAAAGGTAACGTCAGGGAATTACTGAAGTAGTAATTAGTAAAATTGTATTTTGTTTTATTATTTTATTCATAATATTGTACACATGCCAAAGAGACAATTTGCAAACTGGGAGCACTCAAACCAAAATGTAGGAGGCTTGGGGATATATGGTTATCAAGCAGCTTATATAAGAAAGCAGTCACTGTTTAGTATTCCAATGATTAGTTATAATATTAGAATTATCTTAAATGATAGGGAACTGGCTAGTGGCCACCTCATATCAATCTTGGGAAACTGTTTACTTATGATTTCCAAAGGCATAAGCAAGGCTAAGTTAGTCTTGCAAAAAAAGAAAATAAGCTAAATTAAACTTTGCTTGTTTGATTAAACTGGTTTTGTCTGCTTAGGGAGTTATTCAAGTCTGGTCTCTATTGGTGATTTTAAAAATCCCACCCTCTTTTGGTCATTCTCTCAGGACACTGAGAGTAAGACCAACCAGTGTAGCCTTACTCTCAGTTACCACTGTGGATGTAGTCAGACCCAAGAATCACATAGTTGGCTTTTCCATTGGGTTGAGTCATTAGGCCAGAGGGCTGTCTAGTCACCGTCTTCATCATTTATGTGTTTTCTGTTTTTTGATCCAGTTGTCTGATTGTAATAGATACCATTTCACATGTGAGTGGCTGGAGACAGGCTTTTAAATCTTTGAGCAAACACAACACACTAAAAAGGTTAATATGATGAGTAAAAGGAAAACAATAGCCAAGAGTCAAAAAATTTCCTGGAGCAGAGATTCCCAGGAGCCAAGATTTAACCAATTAAATAACTTAAATGGGTTATAACTCCTTAAAGTTATTTACATGGGCACAGCCTGATGTATTGGCAGTTACATGTACTCATGATTACTTAGGACAGGATGAATGTGAAGATACTTTATTTCAGGAGGTGATGATGCAGATAAGCTTCCACCTCAATTAGGCTTCTGTATGATGTGAATAGTCAGATAATTTAATAAGAGGTGTTTCTATGGTAACAAAAGAAAAACAAAGCTTGGTAGTTTGAACACATCATAAATTCAGCTTCAGAGTTTGGAGAGAAGTTAGTTTAAAGAATTTCTGGATTGAAGTTCTAAGCATCTCTAGATGGTGGAATAAAGATGACAGTTTCTGTCTGATGAATTTTTCTGGTTTGCAGTTTGAATGTCTTTGATGATGTCATCACGTGTTCTACAGAGCTGACTTGAGTGGCCCAAACAGCAACAGGGATAAAGCTTGTCCATATGTAACCTGTTGTGTTTTTTTTTTTGAAGTTTCCAAGTAGATAAAACCTCAAAGACAGGATTAGAATTTGATAATGGATACACTATAGTTTTTAATTAAAATACAGTTTTTGATATTAATTCCATTTTTATCAAATAATATTTATAATGAAACTGATTTGTTTATGAAATAAGCCTAGTCTTATTGAACTGACTTGATTATATACCTAAGTGGATTCAGAGCAGTAATTCTATGCATGTTCTCAAATATGACATTTCAAAGTTTTGATAATATACAAGAGGTTTCAATTGACTCTATAAAGTCAATTTTGGCTCTTTAAAATTGCTTGATAATAGGGAAGCTCAGATTACACCTTCAGCATCCCTTTATGCTAAGAAAGTCATTGAGGACTTGTCCAATAGAGTTTTTAAAATAGGAGAATATATTCTTATTGAATTCACGTAAATATCTATATTGTCATGAACAATACGAATATTTAATAAGCTTCAGAAATCTAGAAGTGTCAGGTAAAGAAAAAAGATAAATGTTTCAATCTTTGTTGCAAAGACATACTTTACCAAATTGTTGTAAGCTATAGAAAACTTAAAAGGCCAGAGAAAAAGAGGTTATTTAAATCTGGAAAATAAAACATTAAATTAACTAGCAATGTTTTAAATGAAGTCACAAAAATTATAATCTTTTTTATCTGTTCATTTAGTCTTATGTAATTAATTCTTATTTTCCTTGACCTTGGGTTAGTGGCTTTATGAATCAGTTTTCCATTAAAGACTCTTTCCCTATGGATCTCTTTGAAGATGAAGCATTTTTGTAGGAATACTTTTGCAAATGCTTCAAAAGAAAACAATAACTGTGAGTGTCAACAGAACTAAGAATAGCCATGGTTAAAGATTTAGTAAGAGTTCCTGATAATGCAATTATCAAGGACATTTGGTTACTTTTGTGATATAAGAATATTTCAAGATAAAGTTTAAATTTTAAGATGGAATTATGATATGACATTACATTAGAACATCTCAGATTCTAAGAATTTCATGTAATTTCTGAATTTATTTATAAGGTAGTGATGGAGAAACAGACATAGAGAATAGACTTATGGACATGGGGAGAGGGGAGGAAAGGGTGAGATGTATGGAAAGAGTAACATGGAAACTTACATTAACATATGTAAAATAGATAGCCAACAGGAATTTGCTATATGGCTCAGGAAACTCAAACAGGGGCTCTGTATCAATCTGGAGGAGTGGGATGGGGAGGGAGACAGGAGGGAGGTTCAAAAAGGAGGGGATATATGTATACCTATGGCTGATTCATGTTGAGGTTACAGAAAACAACAAAATTCTATAAAGCAATTATCCTTCAATTAAAAAAAAAAGTTACATAGTTCTGGAAAAAACCTTAATTCTCTTAATATTGAAAACATCATTTTTTCCTAAGTACCCAAAGGCCTACGACATAGACAAGGTGAAGCATAGGAATTTTTTTCCATGAGATACAGAATTTTCTGTTTCCTAGGCAGGTTACATTAAAGATAAAGAAATCTTTTGTTTATAATTTCTGATTAAGAGCAGATCAATAATTTAAAATATCTGGGATTTAACAGAGAAAATAAAATTCTAATTTTGCTCCAGTATACTTTCAATATTAAAACTTTTTAAAATTGAATATAGCTCATTTACAATATTATATTAGTTTCAGGTATACAACATAGTGATTCAATGTTTTTGTACTTTTTAGTTAATTTAAAGTTATTAAAAACAATGGCTACATTTCCCTATTCTATACAATATATCTTTGTTGCTTATTTATTTTATACAGAGTGCAATTCAGTTTAGTTGCTCAATGTCTCCAACTCTTTGCAACCCCATGGACTGCAGCATGCCAGGCCTCCCTGCCCATCACCATCTGCAGTGATTTTGGAGCCCCAAAACATAAAGTCTGCTACTGTTTCCACTGTTTCTCCATCTATTTGCCATGAAGTGATGGGAACGGATGCCATGATCTTAGTTTTCTGAATGTTGAGCTTTAAGCCAACTTTTTCACTCTCTTCTTTCACTTTCATCAAGAGGCTCTTTAATTCTTATTCACTTTCTGCCTTACGGGTGGTGTCATCTGCATATCTGAGGTTATTGATATTTTTCTCGGCAATCTTGATTCCAGCTTGTGCTTCTTCCAGCCCAGCATTTCTCATGATATACCCTGCATGTAAGTTCAGGGTGACAATATACAGCTTTGATGTACTCCTTTTCCTATTTGGAACCAGTCTGTTGTTCCATGTCCAATTCTAACTGTTACTTCCTGACCTGCATACAGATTTCTCAAGAGGCAGGTCAGGTGGTCTGGTATTCCCATCTCTTTCAGAATTTTCCACTGTTTATTGTGATCCACACAGTCAGAGGCTTTGGCATAGTCAATAAAGCAGAAATAGATATTTTTCTGGGACTCTTTTTCGATGATCCAGAAGATGTTGGCAATTTGATCTCTGGTTTCTCTACCTTTTCTAAAACCAGCTTGTACATCTGGAAGTTCACGGTTCACGTATTGCTGCAGCATGGCCTGGAGAATTTTGAGCATTCCTTTGCTAGTGTGTGAGATGAGTGCAATTGTGTCATAGTTTGAACATTCTTTGGCATTGCCTTTCTTAGGGATTGGAATGAAAACTAACCTTTTCCTTTCCTGAGGCCACTGCTGAATTTTCCAGATTTGCTAGCATATTGAGTGCAGCACTTTCACAGCATCATCTTTTAAGATTTGAAATAGCTCAACTGAAATCCCATTACTTCCACTGCTGCTGCTGCTGCTAAGTCACTTCAGTCGTGTCCAACTCTGTGCAACCCCATAAATGGCAGGCCACCAGGCTGCCCTGTCCCTGGGATTCTCCAGGCAAGAACACTGGAGTGGATTGCCATTTCCTTTTCCAGTGCGTGAAGGTGAAAAGTGAAAGTGAGGTCGCTCAGACGTGTCCGACTCCTAGTGACCCCATGGACTAGCTTTGTTCATAGTGTCCGACTCCTAGTGACCCCATGGACTAGCTTTGTTCATAGTGATGCTTCCTAAGGCCTACTTGACTTCACATTCTTGGATGTCTGGCTCTAGGTGAGTGATCACATCATCGTGAATATCTGGGTCGTGATGATCTTTTTTGTACAGTTCTTCTGTGTATTCTTGTCACCTCTTTGTAATATCTTCTGCCTCTTTTAGGGCCATACCATTTCTGTCCTTTATTGAGCCCATCTTTGCGTGAAATGTTCCCATGGTTTCTCTAATTTTCTTGAAGAGATCTCTAGTCTTTCCCATTCTATTATTTTCCTCTATTTCTTTGCACTGATCACCGAGGAAGGCTTTCTTATCTCTCCTTGCTATTCTTTGGAACTCTGCATTCAAATGGGTATATCTTTGCTTTTCTCCTTTGCTTTTTGCTTCTCTTGTTTTCAAAGCTATTTGTAAGGTGTCCTCAGACAGCCATTTGGCTTTTTTGCATTTCTTTTTCTTGGGGATGGTCTTGATCCCTGTCTCTTGTACAATGTCATGAACCTCCATCCATAGTTCATCAGGCACTCTGTCAGATCTAGTCCCTTAAATCTATTTCTCACTTCCACTGTATAATCATAAGGGATTTGACTTAGGTCATACCGGAATGGTCTAGTGGTTTTCCCTACTTTCTTCAGTTTAAGTCTGAATTTGGCAATAAGGAGTTCATGATCTGAGCCACCATCAGCTCCCAGTCTTGTTTTTGCTGACTGTATAGATCTTCTCCATTTTTGGCTGTAAAGAATATAATCAATCTGATTTTGGTGTTGGCCATCTGGTGATGTCCATGTGTATAGACTTCTCTTGTGTTTTTGGAAGAGGGTGTTTGCTATGACTAGTGTGTTCTCTAACTAAACTATTAGTTAGTTTCAGGCTAACTCTATTTTCCTTTGCCCTGCTTCATTCTATACTCCAAGGCCAAATTTGCCTGTTGCTCCACGTATTTCTTGACTTCCTACTTTTGCATTCCAGTCCCCTATAATGAAAAGGACATCTTTTTTGGGTCTTAGTTCTAAAAGGTCTTGTAGGTCTTCATAGAACCGTTCAACTTTAGCTTCTTCAGCATTACTGGCTGAGGCATAGAGTTGGATTACTGTGATATTGAATGGTTTGCCTTGGAAATGAACAGAGATCATTCTGTCATTTTTGAGATTGCATCCGAGTACTGCATTTTGGACTCTTTTGTTTTACAGAGTTAGTTTTGTCTTTTAATTGCATACCCCTATACCACCCCTTCCTATATATATATTTTTAAATTTAAATTCATTTCACTTTTAGCTTTACCATGCATAAGATTTCATTTCTCAAGATTCCTATTCCACAAACCTTCTGTCACTTTCTATATTCATTTAGGTTAATTCTTTTTCCTTTCTTATTCTAGAATAATTATTTTAATTTAGGACAAAATATTTTCTTTTTTGTCTTAATAAAAACAAAGAAACAAATAAACCCCAAACCCTTGTCTTCATACCTTTTCTTATCAAAATAACACATTCTATTTTTCTTACCTACTTTTTATATAATGCATTTTCTTTTCTTTATTTCTTTTCTTTGCTTTCCAGTGAAAACAAGGAAGGAAGAAATTTTGAACAATCATCATCATCCTGTATCAGATTAGCAAATTCTAAATATGTAATTATAAAAGCATTTTTCAAAGACATGTTTTTATAGTATAATTTTCTAATGTGACAAGACTTATGTATTAATAGACTCAGATAGCCTTTATCTCTCTATAAAAATTAAGAGGCCAAGGTGGATAAATTTATCCTGACTAATGTTTCAGTATTTCATCTTATTTGAAATTATTAGATGTTCAATGAATATATATATATTATTTAGTTTAACTTAGCATAAACTTTTATCTAATTTCCACTTACATAAGTTACTTGTTTTTTAACAATTATGCTTGGATCAGAGATTAAACAGCTATCATCTTATTTTTGTAGTGGACAAATTTGAAGAAATGCCTGCTTTCATTAAGCCAACAAACATAAACTAGCTTTCATTCATGAAAAATTACCCCAGATCATGTGAACTTGAAAGAAATTTGTGTTATTTTCTATATTTCTGAGAGTTTTAGGAATACCAAATTTATATAAAATTTTTTTCTTTAAGCCAATTAAATGGAGCTCTTTAGAAATTAATTTTGACAATATCATCTGAAGGTAGAACAATATCACATATCTAAAACATGGACATAGACATACATAAATACAGGTATAGATGCAAGGAGGAATCCTGTTTTAAAATTCTAGCCATTTCTTAGATATAAAACTCAAATTATACTTGGATCCAAATTATATTTCTTATAGATGCACTAAAGTTAATTTTACCTGCTTAGATAGCCAGAATTTTTCACTGAAGATTTTTATTTGCATACTGAGCTGTTTTTGGAGTCATTTTGTCTTTTATAAGCTTCTGTATGTACGTGCTCATTTGTGTCTGACTCTTTGAGACCCCATGGACTGTAGTCCATTGGGCTCCTCTGTCCATGGAATTTTCTGGGCAAGAATACTGGAGTGAGTTGCCAGTTCCTTCTCCAGAGGATCTTCCAAACCCTGGGATTGAACTCATCTATTTCAGGTTTGCCTACATTGGCAAGCAGGTTCTTTATGACTGTGCCATTAGGGAAGCTCTGAGAGGTTTGGAATCCTCTCTTTTAAGGGTGTTCTTTAAGGTGGTTTTACCTAAGATAAAGGTTCCCAAACAGCTACTACAGTTCCTGAAAGGTCACTTGTTTCACCAAAGGCACAAGAGTCTTGCCCAAAGACCAGGTGGAACCCAATTTTGTCTTTAGATTTTCTAAGACATCTAACTGTGATGGTTTTTTTTGTTTGTTTGTTTTTTCCCCCAACAGCAGTTCCAAAACACAGGGAATCACGTGTTTTTTTCCCTTTTTGAACAGATTAGGATGACTTACCAAGAAACAAAATACAGGTGTGTATAATATAGTCTAAGCATTCAAAACAAAACGAGAGCAGAGAGCTCACATCCAAGAGACTTACTCTCAAATTCTGGAGTCACTGAGAAAGCTGTGAACTCAGTGAGCCCTGTGGATATCAGGACCTGTTAGCTCACTGCTCCAGAGTCATTGAAAGTCTTCTTTAGATCTCAATTCTGATGCCTTAAAATGTCAAAAGTTTAAAAATAACAGAGGTAAAACCAATGAATTTACCAAATAGTAATTAGTGAAACTTTATTCTGCATAAACCAAAAAAAGGACAGCTTGCAAACCAGGAACACTCAAACCAAAACGTGGAAGGAGGCTCAGGGGTATATGGTTCTAAGACAGTTTATAAAGTAAGAAAACAGTCATTGTTTAATTCTTCACAGTGATTGGTTGTAATACCAGAGTTTTCTTAAATGATGGGAAATTTTTTTGTGGTTACCTCTTATCAACTTTGGGAAGCAGTTTAGGTTAGCTTATGATTTCAGAGGTATAAGCAAGAAATGACCCAGGCTATGTTCAGTTCAGTTCAGTTCATTTCAGTTGCTGAGTCCATTCTAAAGGAGATCAGTCCTGGGTGTTCTTTGGAAGGACTAATGCTAATGCTGAAACTCCAGTACTTTGGCCACCTCATGAGAAGAGTTGACTCATTGGGAAAGACTCTGATACTGGGAGGGATTGAGGGCAGGAGGAGAAGGGGACAATAGAGGATGAGATGGCTGGATGGCATCACTGACTTGATGGACATGAGTTTGAGTGAACTCCGGGAGTTGGTGATGGACAGGGAGGCCTGGTGTGCTGCAATTCATGGGGTCACAAAGAGTCGGACATGACTGAGCGATGTTAGGCTTGCAAAATAAGCTAAATTGAGCTTTGCTTGTTTGACTGGTTTTGTAAGATCGGGGAATGTTTCAAGGCTGTCTTCAGTTGTTTTTTTATTTTAACATGAAGTAGCAGAGTTATCAGCAGAGTTGTCCTGAACTTAGAAGCGGTCTCTAGTTAATCACAATACTCCATACTGAGAAAACTTCTGGTTTTTTTCAGGTGAAATCATTACATTTCATGGAGTACCTAAGGAACTAACTCATTTACGAACTTTCTAAACTGGGCAGCTAAATTTTCCTAGATGAACTTGGAGATACATCTAATTCTTACTCACAAAGTTGTCCTGATTGGATCAAATAGTTATATGGACAAAAGGATGTGGGAGAAGAACCATACTTCAGAGAGCAGAAAGCAAGCATCTGCTGTTTATCTCCCAGATTAATGAGTGCAGCTCTATTGGTAGAGTGAGTACTAATTAACTCATTAAACAGTTCCCACTGTGATTCCTCAGTGTAATTTCAGGCTAATCTGATGTCAGAGACTTAAAACCTAACCGCAGAAGCTTATCCTTGTAAACTATTGATAAAACTTTCAGGCACATTAGAAAAATTTCTTAGGCCATATAGTAGAAAGGAAGTAATAGAAAGTTACAAACTCTTGTTGTCCAGAAGGTACTTAAATTTTTTCTTTAGCTTAGTTTCCTAAATGTTAATTCATTTGACCAATACGAGGCCGAAGCTGCATGTTTTATTGATAAAAGCCTTGATTGGCTGTAAATTTGCATCTGTGTCTAATCCTGAAGCCTTAAATGCTGCTCAGCTAAAATCCACCCAAGAAGCATGTATTTTAATAGTAAAACATATTTATTGGGCTTCATGAAGAAAGAAAAGGCAAGAAAATGAACATTCGAAACTGAGTTTTGAAGTGACTGTTGTGTGAGTGAGAACAGTGGCACTGTTACTCCAGGGCACATATTACACTATCAATTACAGCCACAAAGGCATGCAGCCCTGCTCTATAGTCTAGGGCTACACTGTGAACACTGTCAAGTTATTAGTGTCACACATGAAGCATGAGGCTGGTTGGTGAGTGTGTAGCACATTGTTGTTGGATCACAGCAAACTGTGGAAAATTCTTAAAGAGATGGTGACACCAACCCACCTTATCTGCCTCCTCAGAAATCTGTATGCCGGTCAAGAAGCAACAATTAGAACCAGACATGGAACAACCAACTGGTTCCAATTGAGAAAGGAGACGTCAAGGCTGTATATTGTCACCTTGCTTATTTAACTTCTATGCAGAATACATCATGAGAAACGCTGGGCTGGGTGGAGCACAAGCTGAAATCAAGATTGCTGGGAGAAAAATCAATAACCTCAGATATGCAGATGACACCACCCTTAAGGCAGAAAGTGAAGAAGAACTAAAGAGCCTCTTGATGAAAGTGAAAGAGGAGGGTGAAAAAGCTGGCTTAAAACTCAACATTTAAAAAACTAAGATCATGGCATCCAGTCCCATCACTTCATGGCAAATAGATGGGGAAACAATGGAAACAGTGAGAAACTTTATTTTTTTGGACTCCAAAATCACTGCAGACGGTGATTTTAGCCATGAAATTCAAAGATGCTTGCTCCTTGGAAGGAAAGGACCAACCTAACAGCATATTAAAAAGCTGAGACATTACTTTGACAACAAAGATCCATCTAGTCCATCCATGGTTTTTCCAGTAGTCATGTATGGATGTGAGAGTTGGACCATAAAGAAAGCTGAATGCCGAAGAATTGATGCTTTTGAACTGTGGTGTTGGAGAAGACTCTTGAGAGTACTTTGGACTGCAAGGAGATCAAACCAGTCAATCCTAAAGGAAATCAGTCCTGAATATTCATTGGAAGGACTGATGCTGAAGCTGAAACTCCAATACTTTGGCCACCTGATGCAAAGAGCTGAGTCATTAGAAAAGACCTTGATGCTAGGAAAGATTGAAGGCAGAAGGAGAAGGGGAGTACAGAGGACGAGATGGTTGGATGACATCACTGACTCGATGGACATGAGTTTGAGCAAGCTCCTGAAGTTGTTGATGGATAGGGAAGCCTGGAGTGCTGCAGTCCATGCAGTCTCAGAGTTGAACATGACTGAGCGACTGAACGGAACAAAACTGAGCACATTGCTTATGAGACCTGGCTAAAGTCCCATGGTGTTGCATGCCATTGAATATAGAAATAACAGCATGAAGCTCAGCACTGATTCTGTAACTCACATTCACTCCCCTTAGAAGCAATGATTATTTTCCTGAAAAAGACTTTTAATGTCCTGTCCTCCCAAGCTGACTTGGCTGGAAAATAAGATTGAAGAGTTTTCAGTGGATTCCAGAATGTTCTTAAAAGATGATTAAATGTCTAAAATAAAAGGTTTTGAGGGGGTAAAAATATAGTGAGCCACCAGAGTTATTTTAGAAGAATATATCTGATCAGGAGGCAGGATTTTGAAAGTAGCCTGAAATTAATTTGAACCCAGCCTTCACTACTCACTAACAATGTAACTTTGAGAAGTTATTTAATCTACTGAATATCCTTCTTCTTCATCTACATCTGTAAAATATGGATATTTATATCAACTTCACAGAGTATTGTGATACAAAGTGCTTCTTAAATGGCACTATTACTAGCAATATATACAGTGATAATGAGCTATTTTCCATTTATTACAGCACAAGTCGTTTCAGAGATTTCAGAAGTGAGACATTCTTGTCATGAGGATTTATCAACAGTGGAACTAATGCAGTCTTCCATGGACATCTTTAGACAAGTGATATGTATTTAGTCTCTTTTGTTCTTGTGTACCTCACTGTTGCTTATTTTAGAATATAAGCTCTTGAAAGCTAAGCACCATTTCAGTGTATCATTGATCACCTATACTGCCAAATATGAGTAGAAAAATGTGCTCTGTTAGGACGTCTTATACTTGTGCATGCTCAGTTGTGTCAAATTCTTTGAGACCCTATGGAGTGTAGCCCACCAGACTCCTATGTTCATGGGATTTTTCAGGAAAGAATATTGGAGTGGGCTGTCATTTCCTCCTCTGGGGTATCTTCCCAACCCAGGGATCAAACTCACGTCTTCTGCATCTCCTATATTGGCAGATATAGGCTTTACCACTGAGCCACCTGGGAAACCCATTCAGTTAAGTTTCTCAGCTGTGTCCAACTTTTTGCCACCCCATGGATTGCAGCCTGCCAGGCTTGCCTGTCCATCACCAACTCCCAGAGTTTACTCACACTCCTGTCGGTTGAGTCAGTGATGCCATCCAACCATCTCGTTCTCTGTTGTCCCCTTCGCCTCCCGCCTTCAATCTTTCCCAGCATCAGGGTATTTTCAAATGAGTCAGTTCTTCACATTAGGTGGAAACCCATTAGGCAATGCAAATATCCCCTAATACATATGAATTTTACTGATGCCTTAATGGTGTTTCTATGCAGTGTCAATTCAACTGTTGAAAAGTGACAAATTTACATATGTCAATATTTCTTAATTCACCCCCCCTGTCCTTCCCCCACTGTGTCCACAAGTCCATTCTCTGCATCTGCACCTCTTTTCAGTTCAGCTTAGTTCGGTCGCCCAGTCATGTCCAACTCTTTGTGACCCCATGAACCGCAGCATGCCAGGCCTCCCTGTCCATCACCAACTCCTAGAGTTTACCCAAACTCATGTCCATTGAGTTGGTGATGCCATCTAACCATCTCATCCTCTGTCATCCCCTTCTCCTCCTGCCTTCAATCTTTCCCAACATCAGGGTCTTTTCAAATGAGTCAGCTCTTCACATCAGGTAGCCAAAATATTGGAGTTTCAGCTTCAACATCAGTCCTTCCAATGAACACCTAGGACTGATTTCCTTTAGGATGGACTAGTTGGATCTCCTTGAGATCCAAGGGATTCTCAAGAGTCTTCTCCAACACCATAGTTCAAAAGCATCAATTCTTCGGCCCTCAGCTTTCTTTATAGTCCAACTCTCACATCCATGCATGACTATTGGAAAAACCATAGCCTTGACTAGATGGAACTTTGTTGGCAAAGTAATGTCTCTGCTTTTTAATATGCTATTTAGGTTGGTCATAACTTTCCTTCCAAGGAGTAAGCATCTTTTAATTTCATGGCTGAAATCACCATCTGCAGTGATTTTGGACAAATTCAGACTTAAATTGAAGAAAGTGGGGAAAACCACTAGACCATTCAGGTATGACCTAAATCAAATCCCTTATGATTATACAGTGGAAGTTAGAAAATAGATTTAAGGGACTATATATGACAGACAGAGTGCCTAATGAACTATGGATGGAGTTTCATGACATTGTACAGGAGACAGGGATCAAGACCATTCCCAAGAAATAGCTGTGAAAAGAAGAGAGGTGAAAAGCAAAGAGGAAAGGAAAGATATACCCATTTGAATGCAGAGTTCCAAAGAATAGCAAGGAGAGATAAGAAAGCCTTCCTCAGCAATCAATTCAAAGATATAGAGGAAAACAATAAAATAGGAAAGACTAGAGATCTCTTCAAGAAAATTAGAGATACCAAGGGAACATTTCATGCAAAGATGGGCTCAATAAAGGATAGAAATGGTATGGACCTAACAGAAGCAGAAGATATTAAGAAGAGGTGGCAAGAATACACAGAAGAACTATATGAAAAAGATCTTCACGACCCAGATAATCACGATGGTGTGATCAGTCACCTAAAGCCAGACATCCTGAAATGTGAAGTCAAGTGGGCCTTAGGAAGTATCTATGGACAAAGCTTGTGGCGGTGATGGAATTCCAGTTGAACTATTTCAAATCCTGAAAGATGATGCTGTGAAAGTGCTGCACTCAATATGTCAGCAAATTTGGAAAACTCAGCAGTGGCCACAGGACTGGAAAAGGTCAGTTTTCATTCCAATCCCAAAGAAAGGCAATGCCAAAGAATGCTCAAACTACCACACAATTGCACTCATCTCACATACTAGTAAAGTAATGCTCAAAATTCTCCAAGCCAGGCTTCAGAAATATGTGAACTGTGAACTTCCAGATGTTCAAGCTGGTTTTAGAAAAGGCAGAGGAACCAGAGATCAAATTGCCAACATTTGCTGCGTCATTGGAAAAGCAAGAGAGTTCCAGAAAAACATCTATTTCTGCACCTCTGTTCCTGCTCTGTAAATAGATTCATCAGTACCATTTTTCTATAATGCATATATATACATTAATATGTGATATTTGTTCTTCTCTTTCTGATTTAGTTCACTCTGTATGGTAATTCACACAGGGAGCTCAACTTGGTGCTCTGTGATGACCGAGAGGGACAGAATGAGAATAGGCTTAAGAGGGTGAGGAGGTACATATACGTATGGCCGATTCACGATCTTGTATAGCAGAAACTAACACAACATTGTAAAGAAATTTTGTTCCAATAAAAAGGTGACAAAGTTCAATAAACTCAACTCTTATAAAGTGGCTGCTGAACTGAATTGAACATAGTTTCACAGTCATGTCTGATTTTGAGATCCCATGGACTGTAGCCCACTAGGCTCCTCTGTCCAGGGAATTCTCCAGGCAAGAGTACTGGAGTGGGTAGCCATTCCCTTCTCCAGGGGACCTTCCTGACCCAGGGATCGAACCCAGGTCTCCTGTATTGCAGACAGATTCTTTACCAACTGAGCTATTGCAGTTTGTAGCAATTTTTGCCACTCCATGTCAATTAAAGGAAGGACTGAGCCATATAGTAGTGGCTGGCTGGCTCTGTATGTGGAACCTTTGTTAGTTCCAAGTTCAACTTGGCAACAAACATACCCAGAACTTATTTTCCATCCTTTTCAAAAAATAGATCTAGGTTTCTCAGATATTTTAAAATGGACAAAAAGCACACCAAATCCGTAATGGCTGTTTCTTATTTAAAAAAAGAGGAAATAAGTGAAAGTTGTGCACAGTGATAAAATTGCCACTAATGTTAATGAAATTCTTCAGAATCTTCTCTTTTCTCTCTGCCTACAACCCAGTTTCTTTTATCTCTTGCCCTTGTCCTCCAGAACATCTATACATCATTGTTTTAATATCAGCCTAAAAACTTGCATTTGCGTGTAGTTCTGGATCATAGTACTAAATACTTTTTTTTTTTTAGTGAGAATCTCCTTTCGGTTGTAGAATGCAACAGTACCCTAACAGGTGTGCCGAATGAGATCAAACAGTTTCTCATTATACCAGCATTGAAAACCAGATTCTGCTTTCTAGTTTTTTACATTCTGAAATGATTTTTTATACTCTGATAATTAACAGTATGCAAACAGAATGTAAATTCCAAATCAAATTGGCGAAGTTGCAATAAATTTTAATGCCTGATACTGGGTAGAGAGAGAATGAGATAGCTGTATCACACTACAGATGGGAATATAAATTGCTACAAGTTTCTTGGATAGTATTAGGAAATATGCTTCAAAGAACTTAAAATGTGCTTAAATTACCAGAAATGTGATTGAAGGTAAAAGTTTACCTTTACATTGAAAATAAACTAAATGTTCAATAATAATGAACTTGTTAAAGAAATGCTTTCATTTATTTAGCAAATATTTGTCTATATTCACTATATGTCTCACACTGTTCTAGTCTCTGGGGGTATTGCTGGGGACAGATGACATGTGCGTGATTTAATACTACACAATGCTTAAAATCTTAGAGTTTGATCACATGGATTACATGATGTCGCTGGTTGTATGGTAAATATGAGACTGCCAAACTCGTTTTTTCCCAGTAGTTGTACCACTTTGCATTCCCATTGGCTGTGTATGAGAGTTTTGGTTGTTCTATGTCCTTTTCAACATATTGTGTAATTAGTCTTTATAGCTTTACCCATTCTGGTGGGTGTGTAGTAATATCTCATTGTGATTAATTTGTATTGGCCTAGCTGTTAATGGTTTTGAGAATTAGTTTTGTTCTTATTAATCATTTTTTTAAAATTTTATTTTATTTTTAAACTTTACAATATTGTATTAGTTTTGCCAAATATCAAAATGAATCCGCCACAGGTATACCTGTGTTCCCCATCCTGAACCCTCCTCCCTCCTTTAATTTTAGTTCACCTATTTCTCCTAACCCCATCCCCACCTCTAGCAACTACCAGTCTGCTCTCTCTATGAACTTGTTTTTTTTTGTTTATTTTTTCAGATTCCACATATAAGAGAGATTACATGTTATTTGTCTTTCTCTGTGTGACTTATTTTCTTAACAAAATGTCCTCCAGTCCATTCATGTTGTCATAAATGGCAAGATTTGATTCTTTCTTCTGATTGAATAATATTCCAGGGTATACACATACCATATTTTCTTACCAATTTATCCATTGATAGGCACTTGGGTTATTTCCATGTCTTGGCTCTTTTAACAATGCAGCAGTGAACATGGGGGTGCATATAACTTTTCAAGTTAATGTTTTTATTTTCTTTGGGTGAATATTTAGGAATAAATTTAGTGATCTTAAATTTATATTTTTAATTTTTTGAGGAACCTCCATACTGTTTTCTACATGACTGAGCCATTTTGCACTCTCACTAATAGTGTACAGGGCTCCCTTTTCTCCATGTCCTCTCCAACACTTGTAATTTACTGTCTTTTTGATAATACCCAGTCTAAAAGGTGTGAGGTGATATTTCACTGTGGTTTAATTTGTATTTCCCAGATGATTACTGATGTTGAGCAATTTTTTTACATGCACCTGTGGACCATCCATATTTCTTCTTTTTATTTATTTATTTAATTTATTTATTTTAATTGGAAGTTAATTACTTTACAATATTGTATTGGTTCTTGCCACACATCAACATGAATCCACCACAAGTATACACGTGTTCCCCATCCTGAACCCCTCTCCCTCCTCCCTCCCCATACCATCCCTCTGGGTCGTCCCAGTACACCAGCCCCATATTTCTTCTTTGGAACAATGTCTATCCAGATCTTTTGCCCATTTAAAAAATTGTATTGTTTGTTTTTTACTATTCAGTTGTATGGGGTCTTCATATATTTGGGGTATTAGTCCCTTATCAGATTGATGTGCAAATATTTTCTCCCATTTTGTATGTTGCCTTTTCATTTTGCTGAGGGTTTCCTTTGATGTGCATACGCTTTTTAGTTTGATATAGCCCCACTTATTTATTCTTTCTTTTGGTGTCAGAATAAAAAAAAAATCATTGCTAAGATCTATGTCAAGGGGCTTACCACGTATGTTTTTTCCTAGGTGTTTTATGGTTTCAGGTCTTACATTCAAGCCTTTAATCCATTTCAAGCTCATTTTTGCATATGGTCTAAAATAGTGTTGATTCTTTCTTTTTACATGTGGCCATCTAGTTTTCCCAACACAGTTTATTGAAAAGACTGTCTTTTTCTCATTTTATCTTCTTGGGTTCTTTGTCAAATTAACTGACCATATATGCATGAGTTTATTTCTTGGGCTCTGTTCTATTCCCATTGCTCTATGTCTGCTTTAATACCAGTGCCATTCTGTTTTAGTCATTATAGTTTTGTAATATACCTTGAAATCAGGGATCATGATTATTATTCATTACAATATATATATATATATTTTTAATGAAAGTTTTATAGGCTGAATTGTGCCCCCCAAATTCATAAGCTGAAGTGTTTAATACCTCAGAATGTGGCCTTATTTGAATATAGATTCTTTAAAGAGGTAATTAAGTTGAAGTAAGGTAATTATGGTAGGCTCTAATTCATTATGAGTTATATCCTTGTAAGAATAGAAAATTTGAACAGAGACATGCACAGAAGGAAGATCATGTGAAGACAAGGGATAACATGATGTGTAGACCAAGGAGAGAGGACTGCTAATATCTTGATCTCAGAATTCTAGCTTCCAGACTTGTGAGAAAATAAATTTCTGATTATTTTTAAGTCATTCAGTTTTTCGTACTTTCTTATTGGCACCATAGCAAACAAGTAAAAAGGGGCTTTGAACTTTTTGACCCTTTTACGTTAAGATACTGGATTAAAACATATTCTTTATATGTTTTGAATATACATATATCCACATACACTTGTATATATGTATTGGGAACATTTTCTCCCTGTTTGTAATGTGAATTTTTATTTTCTAATGAAAATACTTTGGAGTGCAGAAGGTTTTAATTTGTAAGAAGTGCAGTCTATCAATTTTGAAAATATTTAGTGCTTTTGGTGTTCTGTAGAAATACTTTTTTAACCTTAATGTCAATGGCGATGGTATCCCACTCCAGTACTCTTGCCTGGAAAATCCCATGGACGGAGGAGCCTGGTGGGTTGCAGTCCATAGTGCTGCGAAGAGTCAGGCACAACTGAGCGACTTCACTTTTGCTTTTCACCTTCATGCATTGGAGAAGGAAATGGCAACCCACTCCAGTATTCTTGCTTGGAGAGTCCCAGGGACAGGAAAGCCTGGTGGGCTTCCGTCTATGGGGTCGCACAGAGTTGGACACAACTGAAGTGACTTAGCAGCAGCAGCAGCAGCAATAAGATTTTGTCTGATGTTTACTTGTAGTAATTTTGTAGCTCTAGTTTTACCTTTAAGTCTATGATTATACTTTGAATTTAAAAAAATATATGATGTATGGTAAGAGTCAAGTTATTTTTTTTCTTTTGTGTGAAGATGCTATTTTTCCACCTCTATTTACTGTGGACTACTGTCTCTTCTCTGTTTAAATACCTGAACAAACATAAACTAACTTTCTGGACTCTATTTTGTTCCATTAATCTATATAACTTACCCATATGGCAATACAATGTTATCTTGATAAAGATCACTATATAGTATGTAATATATAGTATGTTTGTGGAATTTTATTGTTCAGTACATATATTTAAACTTATTTTTAAGTATTTTACACTATTTGATATTGATTTTTAAGTATTATTGCTTTACAAATTTAATTTTTGTGTTATTTATTGGTAGTATATAGGAATAAAATTAGATTTTTGTTTATTCTTTTTGTGCCTTGCACATGACTAGATTCACACTTTTTTGTTCTAATAGCTTTTGGTAGATTTCTTGGGATTTTCTATTTGTATGATCATGTTATTTGCAAATCAGCTATCCTTCACCTTCCCAACTACTGTGTCTTTTCTTTTTCCTGCCTTATTCCACTGGTTAAGATTTCAACATAATATAAAATACAAGTGTTGAGAGTCAATATGCTTTACCTCTCATCTTAGAGGAAGATCTTAAATCTTTTAATATTAAATATATCACCTATGTTTTTGTAAATTACTTCTATCCCTTTGAAGATATTTCCACCAAATTCTACTTTTCTGAGCGTTTTCATTATTAATGGGTATTAAACTTTGTAAAGTGCTTTCTTGGAATCTATTGAGATGATTGTATGATTTTGCTGCTTTAGTCTGTTATTACGGTGAATTAGGTTAATTAATTTTCCAAATGTTATATCAACATTACCTTTCTAGGATAAATCATACTTGGTTGTGATACTTATCTTTTTAAAATATTGCTGAATTAAATTTGCATATATTTTATTAAGTGCTTTGTATTAACGTTTATGAGAGTTACTGGTTTGTAGTATTCTGTAGTGCATGCTTGATAAGTCACAAAGTTGTTTCCAATTGTTTGCAACCCCAAGAACTGTAGCCCACCAGGCTTCTCTTAGCAGCAGTAGCAGTAGCAGGCTTCTCTATCCACTGAATTTTTCAGGCAAAAATACTGGTGTGGGTTGCCATTTCCTTCTCCAGTTATGTAGTATTAGTATTCTAACACATCTGACTAGTTTCAGTGTCAGGGCAATGCTGCTGCTGCTGCTAAGTCACTTCAGTCATGTCCGACTCTGTGCGACCCCATAGACGGCAGCCCACCAGGCTCCCCCGTCCCTGGGATTCTCCAGGCAAGAACACTGGAGTGGGTTGCCATTTCCTTCTCCAATGCATGAAAATGAAAAGTGAAAGTGAAATCGCTCAGTCGCGACCCCATGGACTGCGGCCCACCAGGGTCCTCCATCCATGGGATTTTCCAGGCAAGAGTACTGGAGTGGGTGCCATTGCCTTCTCCTTCATCATGAAGTCAGAAATTATTTTTTAAGAATCTATTTTCTGAAAAAAACCTTGCTTAAGATTCCAAACATCTTTTCCTTAAATATTTGAGAAATTGCCTAGAAAAGCCGTCTGGGTAGAGTTTTATTTGTGGGAAGACCTTTAATTTCAAATGTCATATCTTTATTTTTTTTAAATTTTATTTTATTTTTAAACTTTACAATATTGTATTAGTTTTGCCAAATATCGAAATGAATCTGCTGCAGGTAATATCTTTAATATGCTATTCAAATTTTCTGTTTTCATGGCAGTGTGTTAGTTTGTGTCAGTCATGATTAGTTCATTGTATGGTGTATGGTCTAGCCAGGTAAATATTTCATATATACCTGAAAATTTTGTATATTGTAGCATTGTTTGGAGTAATGTTTTATAGTTAATTAGGTCAAGTTGCTTGATAGTAGTGTTCAGGTTTTGCATTTTTTAAATTGATTTTCTCATACTTGTTCAATGAATTCCTGAGAGAGGAGAATTAAAATCTCTATTTGCAATGTTGACTCTTTCCAAGTTTAATTCTTATAGTTTTTGCTTTATTTATGTTGAGACTCTTTTCTAGATGCATACACATTTAAAATTTTTATGTATTCTTAATAAAGTAATGAGTTAATTATCATAAAGTATTCCTCTGTTAGTATTTCTTGTACTGAAGCCTCCTTTGATAAATTTATCCCACCTAGCCTTCTTTTTTAAAATATAAATTTATTTATTTTAATTGGAGGCTAATTACTTTACAATATTGTATTGGTTTTGCCATACATTGACATGAATCCGCCACAGGTGTACACCTAGCTTTCTTATGTTTACTGTATTTTTGGTCATTTTAAAGTTTCAAGCTGTGTCTTTATATTAAAAGTGCACTTCTTATAGTTTGGTCTTGCATATTTATTTAATGTGACTTTCTCTGCTTTTTAGTTGGAATGCTTAAAATATTTTCTTTTAATGTGTTGTCACTATGGTTGGGTTTATATGTACTATTCTGCTATTTGTTTTTGCTGTTTTTCTTTTTTCCTCCCCTCTGCCTTGATATTTAGTGAGTATTTTTACACATTCAATTTTATTGCTTCTGTTGGTTAATTAGCTAAACCTCTTCGTTCTAATTTTTAATGATTCTTCTATGGTTTACAACATGTAACTTTAATTTATCACCATATTTTACCTTCACATGATGCTTTATCACTTTACATATTGTGTGTGTGTGTGTGTGTGTGCGCGCATGCACACGTGCAAATGCTCAGTTGCTCAACTGTGTCTGACTCTTTGCAACCTGATGGACTGGACTGTAGGCCGCCAGGCTCCTCTGTCCATGGAATTTTCCAGGCAAGAATACTGGAGTTTAGTTGCTAGTTCCTACTCTAGGGGATCTTAGTGACCCAGGGATTGAACCCACATCTCTCCTCTCTCCTACACTGGCAGGAAGGTTCTTTATGATTGTGCCACCTGGGAAGGCTCCTATACATATAATGTAAGATGTTCAAATTCTATCACTTTAAAAGTTAAATTTAAATTCTATCACTATTCTTTTGCTATGGCTATAATATGTTTTTAAATATGTTGTGAACTCTACAATGTATTATTGTTTTATTTTAAATAGTCACTTTCCATTAAATAAATTTAAAAATGTGAAAATGTCTTTTATACTTACCATCCATTTATTCTTTCCAGTGTTCTTCATTCTTTTATATAGGTCTGATTTTTCATCTGCAGTTATTTTCCTTCTGCCTAGAAAGCTTTCTTTAATATTTCTTGTTGTGCAAGTTTTCTAGTGATGAATTCCCCCGTTTTTATTTTTGTGAAGATATTTTTGTCTTTATTTTTCAAGAATATTTTCATGGTATATAAAATTAGATGTTGACAGAGTTTTCTTTTACCAATGGTTTTACAATTTGATTATATATAGTTTTTTTTTTTTTTTTTTTGTATTTTATCTTGTGTCCTGTGCTTACTTGCTCAGTCATGTCTGACTCTTTGCGACCCCATGGACTGTAGCCCACCAGGTTCCTTTGTCCATGAGGATTGTCCAGGCAAGAATACTGGAGTGGGTTTCCATGCCCTCCTTCATGGGTATTTTATCCTGCTTGGGGATTATTGTACTTTTTCAATCTATGTCTTTTGAATTTTCATTAAATTTGAGAGCATTTCATCTCCCTTTCCTTAAATATATTTTGCTATCTTCATTGTCTTCCTAGGACTCTAAGTAATGCACATAAAAGGATTTGCCATGTCTCATGGGTTATTCATGTTCTGTTTATATGTTTAAGTCTTTTTACTCATTCTTCAGTTTGGATAATTTCTATTGCTATGTCTTCGAGCTTACTGTTTCTTTCTTGTGAAAGAGTTTAATCAGCTATAAACCCTACCCAGTACATTTTTTATTCTAGATTTTGTATATTTCTCTCTAGAAGTTCTGTCTGGTTGTTTGTATACCTTCCCTTTCTCTCCAGTTTACGCTCATATTTTTATTTAAATCCTTAATCATATTTATAAAAGTCATTTTAAAGTTACTGTATGCTAGTTATATCATCTTTTTAAATCTATTTATATTGACTATTTTTTTTCTGTCTGTACATCATGTTTTCTTCTTCATGTATCTAGTAATTTTTGAACAAATGTTGAGCATTATCAGTTTTATGTTATTGATTAGGTTTTCTTGCCTTCACCTGAAGTGTTTTGAATATTGTTTTTATACATGGCTTGGTAATTTGAAGATAATTTTTATCCTTTTAAGGCTTGTTTTAAAAGCTTTATTGTTGTCATTTAGTTGCTAAATCATGTCTAACCCTTTTGTAACTATATGAACTGCAAACCACCAGGATCCTCTGTCTATGGGATTTCCCAGGCAAGAATACTGGAGTGGGGCTGACATTTCTTTCTCCAGGGAATCTTCCTGATCCAGGGATCAAACCCATGTTCCCTGCATTGGAAGGCCAGTTCTTTTCAGTTCAGTTCAGTCGCTCAGTCGTGTCGGACTCTCTGCGACCCCATGAATTGCAGCATGCCAGGCCTCTCTGTCCATCACCAACTCCCAGACTTCACTCAGACTCACATCCATTGGGTCAGTGATGCCATCCAGCCATCTCATTCTCTGGCGTCCCCTTCTCCTCCTGCCCCCAATCCCTCCCAGCATCAGAGTCTTTTCCAATTAGTCAATGCTTTGCATGAGGTGGCCAAAGTACTGGAGTTTCAGCTTTAGCATCATTCCTTCCAAAGAAATCCCAGGGCTGATCTTCAGAATGCACTGGTTGGATCTCCTTGCAGTCCAAGGGACCCTCAAGACTCTTCTCCAACACCACAGTTGGAGAAGCATCAATTCTTTGGCACTCAGCTTTCTTCACAGTCCAACTCTCACATCCTTACATGACCACTAGAAAAACCATAGCCTTGACTAGACAGACCTTTGTTGGCAAAGTAATGTCTCTGCTTTTCAATATGCTATCTAGGTTGGTCATTACTTTTTTTCCAATCTTTAGATGAGTCTAAAAGACTCCCCTTCATGGATCACTGCCTTGTTGTGATGAAGGGGCTTGCATTACCTCATTGAAGCTATAAGCCATGCCCTTCAGGGATACCCAAGATGGACAGGTCATAGCAGAGAGTTCTGACAAAACATGATCCACTGGATGAGGGAATGGCAAACCACCCCACTATAAATTCCCCCAGGTCTGAAGGTGTCCAACATGGTACTGGGGAAGAGCAGAGAAGAATTATCCATAGCCCCAGAATGAATGAAGCAGCTGGGCCAAAGTGGATACAACACTCAATTGCTGATGTGCCTGGTGATGGAAGTAAAACCTGATGCTGCAAAGAACAGTACTATATGGGAACCTGGAATGTTATGTCCATGAATCAAGGAAAATTGGATTTGTCAAGCAGGAGATGCTAAGAATAAACATCGACATCCTAGGAATCAGTGAACTAAAATGAATGGGAATGGGCGAATTTAATTCAGATGATCATTTTTCTACTACTACCACCATTCTGTGGGCAAGAATCCCATAGAAGAAATGGAGTAGCCCTCATAATCAACAAAAAGAGTCTGAAATACAGTACGTGGGTGCAACCTCAAAAATGACAGTATGATCACAGTTTGTTTCCAAGGCAAGTCATTTAACATCAAGTACTCCAAATCTATGCCCATACCAGTGATGCCAAAGAAGCTGAAGTTGATCAATTCTATGAAGACCAAGGAGACATCCTAGAACTAGCGCCTGAAAAAAGATGTTGTATTTGTTTTCATCATCGTGAATTGGAATGCAAAGTAGGAAGTCAAGATATATCTGGAGTAAACCCCAAATTTGGCCTTGGAGAACAAAATGAAGTAGGGCAAAGGCTAACTGAATTCTGCCAAGAAAATGCACTAGTTGTAGCAAATACTCTTTTTCAACAACACAAGAGATGACTTTACACATGGACATCATCAAATGGTCAATACTGAAATCAAATCAATTACATTCTTTGTAGCCTAAGAATTGTATACATTCAGCAAAAACAAGACCTGGAACTGACTGTGGCTCATATCATCAGCTTCTTATAACAAAACTCAGGCTTAAACTAAAGAAAACTGGAAAAAACACTAGGCCAGCCAAGTATGACTTAAATCAAATCCTGTATGAATTTGCAGTAGAGGTAAAGAATGGAGTCAAAGGACGAGAACTAGATAACAATGTGTCTGAAGAACTATGGACAGAGGTCCATAATATTGTACAGGAGGTGGCAAACAAAACCATCCCAGAGAAAAAGAGAAGCAAGAAAGCGAAGTGGTTATCTGAGGAGGCTTTATGAATAGTGGAAGAAAGAAGAGAAGTGAAAAGCAAGGGAGAGAGGCTAAGATACAAGCAATTAAATACAGAGTTTCAAAGAATAGCTAGAAAAGACAAGACGGCTTTCTTCAATATCCAGTATTTAATAATAGAAGAAAACAGCAACAGCGGAAAGACTAGAGATCTCTTCAGGAAAATTGGAAACATCAAGGGAGATTTCCACCCAATGATGGGGTTGATATAGGATAAAAATGGTAGAGACCTCAGAGATGCTGAAGAGATCAAGAAGAGATGGAAGGAATACATGAAAGAATGTATAAAAAAGATCTTTATGAACCAGATTATTACGATGGTGTGGTTAATCACCCAGAGCCAGACATTCTGGGATGGGAAGTAAAGTGAGTGTGAAAGTGAAAGTCACTCAGTCTGTGTCTGACTCTTTGCAACCCCATGGACTGTCCATGGAATTCTCCAGGCCAGAACACTGGAGTGGGTAGCCTTTCCTTTCTCCAGAAAATCTTCCCAACTCAGGGATCGAACCCAGGTCTCCCACATTGCAGGCAAATTCTTTACCAGCTGAGCCACAAGGGAAGCCCAAGAACATTGGAGTGGGTAGCCTGTCCCTTCTCCATGAGAGTTTCCTGACCCAGGAATCAAATCAGGGTCTCCTGCATTGCAGACAGATTCTTTACCAACTGAGCTATCAGGGAAGCCCTAAGTCAAGTGGGCCTTAATAAGCACTGCTGTTGATAGAGCTAGTGAATGTGATGAAATTCCAGCAGAACTATTCACATTCCTAAATGAGGATGCCAACAAGGTTTTACATTCATTAAGTCAGCATATCTGAAAGACCGAAAGTGGCCATAGCACTAGGAAAGGTAAATCCTCATCCCAATTCCCAAGAAGGGTAGTACCAAAGAATGTGCTAACCACTGGACAATTGCACTCATCTCCCATGCTAGTAAGGTCATGCCTAAAATCTTGCATACTAGGCTTCAGTATTATGTGAACTAAGAACTTGCAGATGTCCAAGCTGGGTTTAAAAGGAACAGGAATGAGAGATTAAATTGCCGACATTTGTTGGATTATAGAAAAAACAAGGGAATTTCAGAAGAACAACTATCTCTGTTTCTTAAATACACTAAAGTCTTTGACTGTGTTCAGTTCAGTTCAGTCACTTAGTTGTATCTGACTCTGTGACTCCATGGACTGCAGCACGCCAGGCTTCCCTGTCCATCACCAACTCCTGGAGCTTACTCAAACTCATCTCCATCGAGTTGGTGATGCCACCTAACCATTTCATCCTCTGTCGTCCCCTGCTCCTCCTGCCTGCAATCTTTCCCAGCATCAGGATCTTTTCAAGTGAGTTAGTTCTTTGCATCAGATGGCCAAATATTGGAGTTTCAGCTTCAGCATCAGTCCTTCCAATGAATATTCAGGACTGATTTCCTTTAGGATGGACTGCTTGGATTCCCTTGCAGTCCAAGGGACTCTCAAGAGTCTTCTCCAACATCATAGTTCAAAAGCATCAATTCTTCAATGCTCATCTTTATACTCCAACTCCCACAACCATACATGACTACTGGAAAAAACATAGCCTTGACTAGATGGACCTTTGTTGGCAAAGTAATGTCTCTGCTTTTTAATAAGCTGTCTAGGTTGATCAAAGCTTTTCTTTCAAGGAGCAAGTGTCTTTTAGTTTCATGGCTGCAATCACCATCTGCAGTGACATTTGAGCCCAAAAAATAAATAAATAAATAAAGTCTGTCACTGTTTCCATTGTTCCCCTACCTATTTGCCATGAAGTGATGGGACCAGATGCCATGATCTTAGTTTTCTGAATATTGAGCTTTTTTTTTTAAATTTTATTTTATTTTTAAACTTTACATAATTGTATTAGTTTTGCGAAATATAAAAATGAATCCATCACAGGTATACATGTGCTCCCCATAAGCTTTAAGCCAAATTTTTCACTCTCCTCTTTCACTTTCATCAAGAGGCTCTTTAGTTCTTCTTCACTTTCTGCCATAAGTGTGGTGTCATCTGTATATCTGAGGTTATTGATATTTCTCCTGGCAATCTTGATTCCAGCTTGTTCTTCATCCAGCCCAGTGTTTTTCATGATGTACTCTGCATATAAGTTAAACAAGCACAGTGACAATATACAACCTTGACGTACTCCTTTCCCAATTTGGAATCAGTCTGTTGTTCCATGTCCAGTTCTAACTGTTGCTTCCTGACCTGCATACAGATTTCTCAAGAGGCAGGTCAGGTGGTCTGGTATTCCCATCTCTTTCAGAATTTTCCACAGTTTATTGTGATCCACACAGTCAAAGGCTTAGGCATAGTCAATAAAGCAGAAATAGATGTTTTTCTGAAACTCACTTGCTTTTTTGATGATCCAGCAGATGTTGGCAATTTGATCTCTGGTTCCTCTGCCTTTTTGAAAATCAGCTTGAGCATCTGGAAGTTCATGGGTCACGTATTGCTGAAGCCTGGCTTGGAGAATTTTGAGCATTCCTTTGCTAGTATGTGAGATGAGTGCAATTGTGTGGTAGTTTGAGCATTATTTGGCATTGCCTTTCTTAGGGATTGGAATGAAAACTGACCTTTTCCAATCTGTGGCCACTGCTGAGTTTTCCAAATTTGCTGGCATATTGAATGCGGCACTTTCACAGCATCATCTTTTAGGATTTGAAATAGCTCAACTGGAATTTCATCACCTCCACTAGCTTTGTAGTGATGCTTCCTAAGGCCCACTTGACTTCACATTCCAGGATGTCTGGCTCTAGGTGAGTGATCACACCATCATGATTATCTGGGTCATGAAGATCTTTTTTTTTGTATAGTTCTTCTGTGATTCTTGCCACCTCTTCTTAATATATTCTGATTCTGTTAGGTCCATACCATTTCTGTCCTTTATTGAGCCTATCTTTGCATGAAATGTTCCCTTGGTATCTCTAATTTTCTTGAAGAGATCTCTAATCTTTCCCATTCTATTATTATCCAGTCCTATTACTGCATGGCATATAGAAGGGGGAAAGGTCAAAGTAATGACAGGTTTCCTCTTCTTGGGCTCCAAAATCACTGCAGACGGTGACTGCAGTCATGAAATCAGAAGACGATTGCTTCTTGGCAGGAAAGTGATGACAAACCTAGACAGTGTGTTTAAAAGCAGAGACATTACTCTGCCAACAAAGGTCCATATAGTGAAGGTTATGGTCCTCCCAGTTGTCACGTACTGGGAGTTTTTTCATGATAAGAACCCAGTGGTTGTGAGAGCTGGGCTGTAAAGAAGGCAGAATGCCAAAGAATTGATGCCTTTGAACTGAGGTGCTGGAGAAGACTCCTGAAAGTCCCTTGGACATCAAGGAGATCAAATCAGTCAATCTTAAGGGAGATCAACCCTAAATATTCACTAGAAGTTCTGATTCTGAAGCTGAAGGTCCAGTATTTTGGTCATTTGATGTGAACAGATGACTCATTGGAAGACTTCCTGATGCTGGGAAAGATCAAGGGCAGAAAGAGGAAAGGGCATCAGAGGATCAGATGGCTGTGTGGCATCATTGATGCAATGAACATGAACTTGGGCAAATACTGGGAGATGGGGAGAGACAGGGAGGCCTGGAGTGCTGCAGTCCATGGGGTCGCAAAGAGTCAGAAACAACTGGGCGACTGAACAACAACAACAATAAAATATCCTTTATTCTTTTACTAGTTTAACCCTACTCCCAAGACATGACTCTTCTGCGTGCTCTAGTGAGTGTCCTATATATGCAATAAGGTCTCTTCTTTCTGGCTGTTCGGAAGTAAGTCTAGGATAGCTTTATATGATATCTAGATTCAGCTTACATATTCAACAGCTATTTTTATTTGGTCTCTAGGAGTTTTTATCTGTCCATACACAGTATAATATTCAGACAAAAACTCAAAATGGGTGTTTATGTATATTTCTGGAGCTTTTTCCTTTGATTAGCATATTCATTTCTCATATTTAATCACAAAAATCTTAGTTTGCTTAGCCTTCCCCAAATTCTGATCTCAGTCTCATCAGCTTAGCCTGATCACCCTCAACTTGAAATCCATTTTCTCTTCACTCTCCTCCACCCAATTCTTTTGTCTCCAAAAAGATATTCAAAGTAGTTGTTTGGCTCATCTTATTTACTTCCTGTCCCTCAGTGTAACAGTTATGTGCTTTTCCTTCCCAACTTTTAAATCAATTGTTTCATGTTTTTGTTTATTTTTGTTCTCTCTTTATTTACAATGAGAGGATATGTCTGTTATGAATTTCTTTATCATGGTTGGAAGGAGTTCAGGTTTCATTTTTAGGAAATCTCTTAATTTTCCCTAAAACATATCTACCATAATTTCAACTTGTTCAGAGATGAACTTAATGGGAAACAAGAATTACAAAAAATAAATCTTTCTAGTCTAAATTAGCCTTATTAGCTTTTCATCAGGCAATACTTCTAAAAGCAGACTTGATACCTTGCCATCTTGTTTATTTGCTTTATAGAATTTTTAAAACAATAGGTTACTATTTAAGACTAATAAATAAAAAATCAAAAATGCATTTAAGATAGCAAGAAAATCTTAGAACTTGGGATTTTGCTGATCACCTGCACTCAAGTTCTTGTCATGAAAATGCTTAAGAAGTATTTTTCTGGCTTCCCAAATCTTTATGTATGTCAATATGATATTAATGTCAGATTTCAATTTTCTCATTTAACAACATACCAATAGCTGACTTTTGGACTCAGTGGGAGAATGAGAGGGTGGGATGATTTGAGAGAATAGCATTGAAACATGTACATTACCATATGTAAAATAGGTAAGCAGTGCAAGTTCGATGCATGAAACAGGGCACCCAAAACCAGTCCTCTGGAACAACCCAGAGGGATAGGGTAGGGAGGGAGGTGAGAAGAGAGAAGAGGGTTCAGGATGGGGGTGACACATGCACATCTGTGGCTGAATCATGTTGATGTATGGCAAAAATCATCTCAGTATTGTAAAGTAATTATCCTCCAGTTAAAATAAGTAAATATTAAAAATTTTTTGCTATTTCTTATTTTAGAACTATAGCTCACTTCTGCTGAGTGTTTGCATGTGGCAACCTCTGTACAGACCATTTTATACACATCATGTCATTAAATTCACTCCCCAAATGATATAGAAAAGGCAGGGCATATTATTATTGTTGTCATTTTTTATCTGAGGAAACAGTTTAGAAAAATTGAATAAATTTAACAAGATTAGAAACTAGTCTGTAGTAATTTTGCAACTTGTACCCATATTTACCTGATTCAAAAGTCCCATACTCTTAATCTTACCAGCCATTTAAAATGAAATAAGCACATTTATACACAACATTTTTATAAATTTTTATTATGAACTACTTTGTGAAGTTCAGGTCTTCTGTGGTAACAAACACACAAGCAGAGTCTCCAGAAAAAAACCTCATGTCTTCAGAAATGAAGTATAGGAGATAAGCTTTAGTCTGTACTCTGCTCCTTCATCTATGAAAGGATATTTTTAGTTTAATTATGTTTATAATTTAGTTTGATTACTTTTCCAGGAGTCATGTAGGAATGTGGGAGTTTAAACATAGAGAAGGACCCATGGACGGAGAAGCCTGGCAGTCCATGGGGTCGCTAGAGTCGGACACAACTGAGCGACTTCACTTTCACTTTCATGCATTGGAGAAGGAAATGGCAACCCACTCCAGTGTTCTTGCCTGGAGAATCCCAGGGACAGGGAAGCCTGGTGGGCTGCCGTCTATGGGGTTGCACAGAGTCGGACGTGACTGAAGCGACTTAGCAGCAGCAGCAGTCCCTTAAAATACCCTCTTATGTTAGAATTCTGAGTTTAAAATTAAAAATAGAAAGCTCAAAATGTATCAACCCTTGGAGCTAAGCTGTCAGTTGACATCTACAGAGAGAGAAATCACTTTGCATCTGTCGGAAGCAGACTGGTGACAGTCACTCCTGTGCTTTGCAAAGTCTAAGGGCTGTTCTCATCTCTAGCTACTTCTATACCCTGCCACCTGATCCTTTTAACTGGGAGAAAATATTGAGTAGGATTTTTAGATTTATGATAAATAGGTAAAAAATTGTAGTATTTTCTTCTACTCCAAATCTCAAAAAAGAAAATATTAGTGTTCACTTTTTTAAGTGCCTCCAAACAATTGTTAAAGAAATTCAAAATATGGGACATTAGACAATCATCCTCCCCAAATATACAGTCTATGATTTAACCAGTTGGACAACTCATTTTTATCAAGGGCCCAAAGCTGTATAGCATACAATATGTGTTTGAATCTCTGATTTGTGTATAGTTTTTATTATCAGATAATTCTACAAATTTGCCTAATGACTTAAACAATTACAAAAGGCATTTGTTTCATTCAGAAAGAGCCAAGTTATAGGCCTTTAGGCTGGTAACAACACAGAGAACTCTGTGATCCACATCCACCCTGTAGTTGTGAACTACAAGTGAAATTTGGTTATTGTTAAGCAACTGTATTTTCATATTCTTTTCTCCCCTCAGTTCAGTTCACTTCAGTCGCTCAGTTGTGTCTGACTCTTTGCGACCCCATGAATCACAGCATGCCAGGCTTCCCTGTCCATCATCAGCTCTCAGAGTTCACTCAAACTCATGTCCATTGAGTCGGTGATGCCATCCAGCCATCTCATCCTCTGTCATCCCCTGCTCCTTCTGCCCCCAGTCCCTCCAAGCATCAGGGTCTTTTCCAATGAGTCAACTCTTCGCATGAGGTGGCCAAAGTATTGGAGTTTCAGCTTCAGCATCAGTCCTTCCAAAGAACACTGAGGACTGATCTCCTTTAGAATGGACTGGTTGGATCTTTTGCAGTCCAGAGGACTCTCAAGAGTCTTCTCCAACACCACAGTTCAAAAGCATCAATTCTTCGGCCCTCAGCTTTCTTCACAGTGTAACTCTCACATCCATACATGACCACTGGAAAAACCATAGCCTTGACTAGATGGATCTTTGTTGGCAAAGTAATATCTCTGCTTTTTAATATGCTGTCTAGGTTGGTCATAACTTTCCTTCCAAGGAGTAAACGTCTTTTAATTTCATGGCTGCAATCACCATCTGCAGTGATTTTGGAGCCCAAAAAAGTAAAGTCTGACACTGTTTCCACTGTTTCCCCATCTATTTCCCATGAGGTGATGGGACCAGATGCCATGATCTTTGTTTTCGGAATGTTGAGTTTTAAGCCAACTTTTTCACTCTCCTCTTTCACTTTCATCAAGACTTTCTGCCATAAGGGTGGTGTCATCTGCATATCTGAGGTGATTGATATTTCTCCTGGCAATCTTGATTTCAGCTGTGCTTCTTCCAGCCCAGCGTTTTTTATGATGTACTCTGCATAGAAGTTAAATAAGCAGGGTGACAATATACAGCCTTGACGTACTCCTTTTCCTATTTGGAACCAGTCTGTTGTTCCATGTCCAGTTCTAACTGTTGCTTCCTTACCTGCATACAGGTTTCTCAAGAGGCAGGTCAGGTGGTCCTGTATTCCCATCTCTTTCAGAATTTCCCACAGTTTATTGTGATCCACACAGTCAAAGGTTTTGGCATAGTCGATAAAGCAGAAATAGATGTTTTTCTGGAACGCTCTTGCTTTTTCCATGATCCAGAGGATGTTGGCAATTTGATCTCTGGTTCCTCTACCTTTTCTAAAACCAGCTTGAACATCTGAAAGTTCATGGTTCACGTATTGCTGAAGCCTTGCTTGGAGAATTTTGAGCATTACTTTACTAGCATGTGAGATGAGTGAAATTGTGTGGTAGTTTGAGCATTCTTTGGCATTGCCTTTCTTTGGGATTGGAATGAAAACTGACTTTTCCAGTCCTGTGGCCACTGCTGAGTTTTCCAAATTTGCTGGCATATTGAGTGCAGCACTTTCACAGCATCATCTTCCAGGATTTGAAATAGTTCAACTGGGATTCCATCGCTTCCACTAGCTTTGATTGTAGTGATGTTTTCTAAGGCCCACTTGACTTCACATTCCAGGATGTCTGGCTCTAGGTGAGTAATCACACCATCGTGATTATCTTGGTCATGAAGCTCTTTTTTGTACAGTTCTTTTGTGTATTCTTGACACTTCTTCTTAACATCTTCTGCTTCTATTAGGTCCATACCACTTCTGTCCTTTATCGAGTCCATCATTGCATGAAATGTTCCCTTGGTATCTCTAATTTTCTTAAAGAGGTCTCTAGTCTTTCCCATTATATTGTTTTCTTCTATTTCTTTGCACTGATTGCTGAAGAAGGCTTTTTTATTGCTCCTTGCTATTCTTTGGAACTCTGCATTCAGATGCTTATATCTTTCCTTTTCAACTCCTTTGTTTTTCACCTCTCTTCTTTTCACAGCTATTTGTAAGGCCTCCTCAGACAGCCATTTTGCCTTTTTGTGTTTCTTTTCCATGGGGATGGTCTTGATCCCTGTCTCCTGTACAATGTCGCGAACCTCCGTCCATAGTTCATCAGGGACTCTGTCTATCAGATCTAGTCCCTTAAATCTATTTTTCACTTTCACTGTATAATCGTAAGGGATTTGATTTAGGTCATACTTGAATGGTCTAGTGGTTTTCCCTACTTTCTTCAATTTCAGTCTGAATTTGGCAATAAGGAGTTCATGATCTGAGCCATAGTCAGCTCTCGGTCTTGTTTTTTCTGACTGTATAGAGCTTCTCCATCTTTGGCTGCAAAGAATATAATCAATCTGATTTCAATGTTGACCATCTGGTGATGTCCATGTATAGAGTCTTCTCTTGTGTTGTTGGAAGAGGGTGTTTGCTCTGACCAGTGTGTTCTCTTGGCAAAACTCTGTTTTCCTTTGCCTTGCTTCATTCCGTACTCCAAGGCCAAAGTTGCTTTTTACTCCAGGTGTTTCTTGACTTCCTACTGTTGCATTCCAGTCTCCTATAATGAAAAGGACATCTTTTTGGGTGTTAGTTCTAAAAGGTCTTGCAGGTCTTCATAGAACTGTTCAATTTCAGCTTCTTCAGTGTTACTGGTTGGGGCATAGGCTTGAATTCCATGATATCGAATGGTTTTCCTTGGAAATGAACAGAGATCATTCTGTCATTTTTGAGATTGCATCCAAGTACTGCATTCTGGACTTTTTTGTTGACCATGATGTCTACTCCATTTCTTCTAAGGGATTCCTGCCCACAGTAGTAGATATAGTGGTCATCTGAGTTAAATTCACCCATTCCAGTCCATTTTAGTTCACTATTCCTAGAATGTCGACATTCACTCTTGCCATCTCCTGTTTGACCACTTCCAATTTGCCTTGATTCATGGACCTGACATTCCAGGTTCCTATGCAATATTGCTCTTTACAGCATCGGACCTTGCTTCTATCACCAGTCTCATTCACAACTGGGTATTCTTTTTGCTTTGGCTCCATCCCTTCATTCTTTCTGGAGTTATTTCTCCACTGATCTCCAGTAGCATATTGGGCACCTACTGACCTGGGGAGTTTCTCTTTCAGTATCCTATCATTTTGCCTTTTCATACTGTTCATGGGGTTCTCAAGGCAAGAATACTGAAGTGGTTTGCCATTCCCTTCTCCAGTGGACCACATTCTGTCAGACCTCTCCAACATGACCCGCCCGTCTTGGGTGGCCCCACACAGCATGGCTTAGTTTCATTGAGTTAGACAAGGCTGTGGTCCATGTGATCATATTGGCTAGTTTTCTGTGATTATGGTTTCAGTGTGTCTGCCCTCTGAAAAGCTTTTCTCCCCTAGAAAAGCTTAATATTATCCTGTTCTTACAACTGGAACATGATCTTTGGCAAGGCTGTCAGGCAGGGGGCTGAGAGGTGATAAGTGCTTAACCACAGCAGTGGTAGTTTGGGTGGGGCAGATTTCTTATCTGTAGATGGGGGGAGTAATGCCCAGGCCCATGTTTGTTAGAAGGATTAAATGGGATTGTGAAAGCACATGTAAACTGTGAAAGCCAGGGAATCTTAGGTAGCATCTTTCTTCTTCAGAATGTTAATCAGCCGTCAGCCTCATTTTCCGACCTTTTCATAAGTGTTCAGTTGTAACCCACTGTCAGGTTAGGTACCACCTGAAGATCTTTTTTATCACGTGTTTATTATAGCTGACGTTTCTGCCACAGTGATGTGCCCAGTAAAATGAACTTGGTATGGCTTTATTCCATACATGTCAGACTTTGGCAGTATGATTTATTGAAAAAGGGAACATTTCATACCTAGTGTTATTAGAAAAAAATGAAACCTAGTCATGTGGGGGATAGAGAAGTTTAGTAATAATCATGCACTGTTTTATGGGTACACAGTGTTTCATGGGCTACACCATCTTGAAAATTAGAAAGAGGAAGATAATTTTATATTATCAAGAATTAAAACCTTTGATATGTTTTAAATCAATGCCATTTTTATAGACCTAACAGGTTTGTGTTGACTGCATTCATTATAAGCACTTAACTCTTACTCTTTAGCCAGCTCCTAATGAAAAGACAGAGGTTACAAAGTTTCTGTAGATAAAATGCTCAAAGTTTCTAGGAATGATAGTTCCTAGGAATCATAAGTGAAGTAATATATTCTGCTTTTTAAGTTTCCAGCTGATGAATTTTTTCATGTTTTCATATATTATTACATGAATTTGTTCTTTTAATTTGATGATGATATGACTGTCTTACACATTATAATCTCTTGGTGATTACTCACTCAGAGATCCAATCCTGTCTAAATATAGGATGGGATTATATCATGAAAATAAGTCAGGGAAGTACCCTATCATATATAAAATACATACTTACAGTGCTTGCTTAACATCAGTTTATTTGTTGTTGCAATCAGTGTACAAGATTCTCCTGGGAAATGTGCGATTCATGGAAAATATATTTTCTTATGCCTAATCAATTTACACTTATGTGGAGATGCTAAAGATATACAACTGAAGTGATTTACCAAAAAAAAAAAAACCAAAAAAAAAACCCCACAAAACTTAGAAGATACAGATCAACATAAAGGAAAAAACAGACAGATTAGTGTCAAGTTATGGCCAACCTTTCTCAGGTTCTCCAAGACTGCAAGAACCTAACTGTGTTAGAGTCCACTGACTTACATTCAGTTGCTCTGCATTGCTGAATCTTCTTCGTGTCTTTTGGTTTATCATCTTGTAGATCCTCATCATTTTTGCTTCACAGAGATGGTATCTAAGCTGGTAGCTTTTTTGCCTGTTGTAATCTTTTTCCCACTCTAGTAAGCTTGTCTAAAATGATAAAAATATGCCTTTTTTCAATTTGCCTTTTATCCATTATTCACCAAATATTGACTCAAGAGTCAATTAAGGAATGCCACTTTAGAGACTCACATAGCATAGTGACAGAGGACTGCAGGAAGTCTATGCCTAAAACTTCAAAAAGCCTTGGCTAGGGAAAGTACGGAGCCCAGTCAGCTCACATATACTGTTCTTCACCTTGCTCTCTGCCACTTGCCTAGGTTATTTTTTGACCAAATTCAAGTTTGACTTCATCACGTGGCACTTCTATTCTTGCTTTTCCTACAGATTGGTGTTACCTTTCATGACTAGTTCCTTCTCTCCATCAGGCTGTGACATGGGTTGATGCAGCACATCAGTTTTTAGATTTGCTAAAATGGGTTCCTCAGTTGCTGGCATGCATTAGCATCCTGGGATTGTGGCAACAGTTTCTCCTGTGCTCCAATGCCTGCATCTGCCTCTTCCTGTCTACTGCAATGATTGTGAAATGGTTTGCATGGAGATCTGCAAAATGTTACAAGGTTTTTAATGAAGAAAAAGGGTTCTAAGAACAAACTAGTATGAAGAATGGTGTCTTTACTGCAAGGCTTCTTGAAGCTTTTGATATGCTAATATGCATTGTGATATGCTAATGTGAATTGGGATTTTAAGAGGGAGAACTAATATAAAACTTATTTGATCCAGAAACTTTTTTTTAAAGACAAACATCTGTCACCATCACAGGGAATTATGGTGTTCCAAAGAATAAATTTTGCAAATTTTTGACATGGACTGCATGTCAAATCTAATTCCTTATACCTTGACCAAGTCATCATTCCTTCTCTAGAAAATATTGTTTTCGTATCACTCATATTAAAAAAAATTTCACTGTTCATTTTAAACTCCCATGGTCAGTTATATTAGTCTGTATACAGTCTCAGCAAAAAAAAGCAGCATAATGGTTTTAGCTTCTAGAGCCTTGGTTTTATGCTTCATGCCCATTCCAATGAATGTAAAGAGCAGTTTGGGGAAGAGTAGTATTCTAGGCTAGGAGGAAATGGCATGATTCCTTTTAGGCATTGCATCAGGCAGTTTGATAGATACAGTTATCCAAATAAGGTGATTGTGTAGGCTCTTAATGTCATGAGATGATACGGCATGTAATCAGGGAAGACATATGAGTTCAGATGTTAGTTGAGATCCCATGAATGAACAGAAGTTCTTAGAGTGAGCTGTGATGCAAGTGATCATTACAAGCCCACAGACCTTGTCTCTTGTAACAAGGGAAGGGGCCTTGGAGAAAGGAATTGGAATAAACATGGAGTCACCCATGGTGTGTCTGGTTTACCTGGGATGCCTTTCCTTACCCTTGTTGTCCCAGCATAACTAATAAGATTGCTGTCTTTCACTCTCAAGAAAGTGTTGGTTTGATCGATTAATTCTATAGACGGTTAAGATAAGGGAGAAGATAAGAATCAGTGTGTCCTAAATGTGAAGGAAATAAACATTACTTAAAAGGAAGAGAATAATGAAAGTTGTTAAGGGCAATGTTAAGTCAGCGATGATGAGGCTGACCTAAGATTTTAATGTAGAATAGTTGCAGTAGGAAAGTAACTTGCCTGTTTAGTTTTGACCTTATTGACCCTTCAGAACATTTTGCCAACTGTATTATTATTAAATGATCAGGCCTCTTATTGTCGTGATATTTTGTCAGATTTCTGATACATTGTTTGGAAGATTTTTAAGAAATAAGAGAAAATTCATAATCATTCTTGAGCATCAGTTCAGTTCAGTTCAGTCACTCAGTTGTGTCTGACTCTTTGTGACCCCCTGAATCGCAGCACGCCAGGCCTCCCTGTCCATCACCAACTCCTGAAGTTCACCCAGGCTCATGTCCATCGAGTCAGTGATGCCATCCAGCCATCTCATCCTCTGTCGTCCCCTTCTCCTCCTGCCCCCAATCCCTCCCAGCATCAGAGTCTTTTCCAATGAGTCAACTCTTCTCCTGAGGTGACCAAAGTACTGGAGTTTCAGCTTTAGCATCATTCCTTCCAAAGAAATCCCAGGGCTGATCTCTTCAGAATGGACTGGTTGGATCTCCTTGCAGTCCAAGGGACTCTCAAGAGTCTTCTCCAACACCACAGTTCAAAAGCATCAATTCTTCGGTGCTCAGCCTTCTTCACAGTCCAACTCTCACATCCATACATGACCACAGGAAGAACCATAGCCTTGACTAGACGGACCTTTGTTGGCAAAGTAATGTCTCTGCTTTTCAATATGCTATCCAGGTTGGTCATAACTTTCCTTCCAAGGAGTAAGCATCTTTTAATTTCATGGCTGCAATCACCACCTTCAGTGATTTTGGAGCCAAAAAAAAATAAAGTCTGACACTGTTTCCAATGTTTCCCCATCTATTTCCCATGAAGTGATGGGACTGGATGCCATGATTCTTGAGCATAGACTTTTACAACTAAATTGCTTTAAGTATTAGTCAAAAAATAAAATTATATATATAAAACTGTGCATCTCTTTATCTTCCATAGCGCTTCATATTGCATTTACACACAGTAAGCACTTAATAAATGTGTACTTGACATGTTAATGCATAATCTAATTATTGGCTAATACCAAAAAGACCTAAATATAATTATAAAATAGCTAAAACACCTTTTTAAAAGTTTTGGCAATGTGCATACAATTTAAATGAATTTAAATTTGGATGGACTGTTCAAACTACTGCACAATTGCACTCATCTCACACACTAGCAAAGGAATGCTCAAAATTCTCCAAGCCAGGCTTTAACAGTAAGTGAACCATGAACTTCCAGATGTTCAAGCTGGATTTAGAAAAGGCAGAACCAGAGATCAAATTGCCAACATCTGCTGGATCATTGATAAAGCAAGAGAGTTCCAGAAAACATCTAACTACTGCTTTATTGACTACACCAAAGCCTTTGACCGTGTGGTTCACAACAAGCTGTGGAAAATTCTTCAAAAGATGGGAATACCAGATCACCTGACCTGCCTTCTGAAAAATATGTATGTAGGTCAAGAAGCAACAGTTAGAACTGGACATAGAACAACAGACTGGTTCCAAATCAGAAAAGAGGTACGTCAAGGCTATATATTGTCATCCTGCTTATTTAACTTATATACAGAGTACATCATGAGAAATGCTGGGCTGGATGAAGCAGAAGCTGGAATCAAGATTGCCAGGAGAAATATCCATAACCTCAGATGTACAGATAATACCACTCTTATGGCAGAAAGCAAGGAAGAACTAAAGAGCCTCTTGAAAAAGTGAAAGAGGAGAGTGAAAAAGTTGTAAAACTCAACATTCAGAAAACTAAGATCATGGCATTGGGTCTCAACAGTTCATGGCAAATAGATGGGGAAACAATAGAAACAGTGACAGACTTTATATTTTTGGGCTCCAAAATCACTGCAGATGTGACTGAAGCCATGACATTAAAAGATGCTTGCTCCTTGGAAGAAAAGTTATGACCAACCTAGACAGCATATTAAAAAGCAGAGACATTACTTTGCCAACAAAGGTCCATCTAGTCGAAGCTATGGTTTTTCCAGTAGTCATGTTTGAATGTGAGAGTTGGACTATAAAGAAAGCTGTGTGCCGAAGAATTGATGCTTTTGAACTATGGTGTTGGAGAAGACTCTTGAGAGTTCCTTGAACTGCAAGGAGATCCAACCAGTCATTCCTAAAGGAAATCAGTCCTGAATATTCATTGAAAGGAGTGATATTGAAGCTGAAACTCCAATACTTTGGCCACCTGATGCAAAGAACTGACTCATTTGAAAAGACCCTGATGCTTGGAAAGATTGAAGATAGGAGGAGCAGTGGACGACAGAGGATGAGATGGTTGGATGGCATCACCAACTCAATGGATATGAGTTTGAGTAAGCCCCAGGAGTTGGTGATGGACAGGGAAGCCTGGGGTGCTGCAGTCCATGGGGTTGCAAAGAGTAAGACACTACTGAGTGACTGAATTGACTGATGCAACTTAATGTCTTTCGTGGAGACACAAACTAGTTTAACCATTTCACCATAAGGTACAGAGTGTAGGCTAACTGTTTTAATATTTTCATGTTAGTTGACTACTTTTGTCAGTAACCCACTTAAAAAAATAATTTATTTTAATTGGAGGATAATTACTTTACAATATTGTGATGGTTTTTGCAATACATCACCATGAATCAGCCACAGGTACACATGTGTCCCCCCAATTCTGAACCCCCGTCCCACCTCTCTCCCCATCCCACCCCTCTAGGTTGTCCCAGAGCACTGACTTTGGATGCTCTGCTTCATACATTGAACTTGCACTGGTCATCTATTTTACATATGGTAATATACATGTTTCAATGCTATTCTCTCATATTGTCCCATCCTTGCCTTCTCCTATATAGTCCAAAAGTCTGTTCTTTACATGTGTTTCTCTTTCTCTGCCTTGCATATAGGATTGTCATTACCATCTAGTTATTCTTAGGGATTATGAAGGAAATTGATATTACTGGCTCTGCATTAAAGAGCTTAGAGTATAAATTTATTTAAGGATTATATTGCCTGTCCTTTTATGAATTGTCTGCTATGCATTACATGAAATTTTGTTAGGTGTTAAGATTATTCATGTACCATACAGGCAGTTGGAGAGATTGCTGTTGTTGTGTGCAGGGAAATGAGTGCAGATAGGGAAATGATAAATTAGCTTATGGAAGAAATATCAATACAAAGTGCTGAGTCTGGTAGGTAGAAACTTTCCTCCATTGAATAGATCCCATAGATTCTTTCAGAGTGCCCTTACCTTAAAGGCTGTTTGTATACACTAAGTATTTTTTACAGAGAAAATAAGATCACAACATTTTAGGAAATTTGCCAAATAGCCGTGTGCCAACTGTATTCCAACAGAGACTGGAGACTGAACAGCAAGGAAGCTGTTGTGCTAACCTATCCATAGGTTGAAATAACAGATTCTAGGCTCTTAATTGAAAGGAGGCTATCGGTCTGAGACATTCTGAAGGCAAAATGAAAAACTCTTGGTAATTAATTTTATAAAGGGGTCACACAGAGATTGGAGACAACAACAGACCGGAGAAGATCAATGGTGCTGTTGCTCATCTCAGGTTTCCTGATGATCTTTTATGTATGTGTCACCTGGGGATTGACCTAAATGTTCTCTAAAGAGATTTATAGCTTCTACCTTTCTAAGGAATACAAATAAATTATTCTTTTTTAAAAAATTTGGAATTTCTTTTGTTTATTGCAAACATTGCATAATGCTGAAGTTTAAAGAACATCAAAATCATTACAAATCATATTTGCCAAATATACATATGAATTAATAAATGTCCCTTTTATAATTAAAAATATGCTGTTAATCTTTTCATATCTCTCCTAAGAGATCCCGTTCATCATCTTAATGGTCACCTAGTTTTCAATTGTGTTGTTTTGCCATCATTTGTATTACCCAACCATTATTGTTGAACATTTTACTCTTTCTGCATATTATAAAGAACGCTTCAGTTATCCTTTTTGTGTGCTTATTTTATAATGTCATGGTGTAACTTCCAAGAAATGGGATAATTGGTCCAAACAGTGTGCCCATTAAAACTTCAGCTGAGACCACTGAATAACTAAATCTCACCATCCTTGCTGTCTGCTGGTACATCCCAGGCTTCTTCAGGAATCATGATCTCAAGACAACATTCTACAATATGCAAGTCCCCTTAATGTCTGGCTCTGGAAATTGCATAATATCATCACTGCCATATTCTATTGGAAGTCATAAACCAGCCCATATTAAAGGAAGCATATTCCACCTTTTGGTGGGAAAAGCAATAAAGTCTTATTGCAAAATGATGTACATACCAAGATAGGAAAAATGTATGGTCAGATTTTGAAATCTACCACAAAGGAACTTAATGACAAAGATTTGGAAGCAAGAGTAAACTGTTTGGAGGCTCAACAAGAAGATAGGTTATGACACTATTTTTCAGAATATATGAGAAACTTTTGTCTGTCCCACAGATACCATTCTTAGTAGCCTCAAGAGTTTATTTAGGTTGTTCGCAGTACCATTTCACTCTGAGTCTTGGATCAATAATACTCATGTTTTGGTAAAGATGTATTTTAATATTATTTCAAGTTTTATATTTAATGCTTCCATATTAATGTAAGTATAATAGTAACACCCACTTTATATAGAAAGAATAAGTGATCTAATGTTACCTCCCTCTATTGTGTCTTTTTACATTCTGGTGCTGAAGATTAGAGAAATGGCTTGCAGGTATAATTAATGAAAATTACATTTAAAATGTCTGTTTAGGACAAAATAAACAGAGGAGAGTTATAAATAAATTTATTTTTTCACCGTAGTGGATCCATTCTGTATTCACCATACTTTTTCTTTTACTTTTTTCTTTTCTGTAGCTGATAAAACTAGATGTACAGCTTGGTATAGTGAATTGATATTTTCATTTTATAATTTGAAGAGAAAAGGAAAATCTCTGCATCAAATCATTGAACTACTGCAAGACTATCTGATCTCATCATTGTAGTTGGATTATTTTGTGTTTTAAAGTTTTTTTAAATAAAAAGGTATAAGAATATATATGAATACCCTGAAAAATATAACTAATAAATGAATTCAGTCAAGTTGCAGGACATAAGATTAATATGCAGAAGTCTGTTATCTTTCTATATACCAATAATGACCTATAAGAAAGAGAAAATTATCCTATTTAAGATCCTATCGAAAAGAGTAAAATACCTAGGAATAAAATTAACCAAGGTGGTAAAAGAACTGAGCTCTGAAAACAACAAAACAGTTATGAAAGAAACTGAAGATGATAAAAGTAAATTTAAAGATAGCCCATTCTCTTGGATTGGAAGAATTAATATTGTTAAAATGGTCATTCTACCCAAAGCAATCTACAGATTTAATGTAATCCCTATCAAAATACCCATGAAAAATTTCACAGAACTAGAATGAATAGTCCTAAAATTAATATGGAACCACAGCAGATTCTTAATTGCCAAAGCTATATTGAGAAACAAGGACAAAGCTCTAAGTATCAGACTGTTTTCAAACTATATTACGGCCTCCCTGTCATATAGGCTCTTTGTTTTCAGACAGTGTTACAAAGATATAATAATCAAGACAGTATGATTCTGTCACAAAACAGACACATAGATCAACAGAATAAATAGAGCTTAGAAATTAACCCACACACATATGGTCAATTAATCTTAGACAAAGGAGACAAGAATATACAATGCAGAAAAGACTCTCTTCAGGAGGTGGTGCCAGGAAAATATGACGGTTAAAAGAATGAGATAAGAACATTTCTTCATGCTATATACAAAAATAAATTCAAAATGGACTAAAGACCTAAATGTAAGACTAGAAACCACAACACTCCTAGAAGAAAACAGGCAGAACACTTCTGGACATATTTTTTTTTTTGGATCTGTCTCCTAATGTAAAGGAAGCAAGAGCAAAGCTAAACAGCAGACCCTAATTAACCTTAAAAGCTTTTGCACAGCTAAACAAATCATTGACAAAATGAAACAACAACACACTCAATGGGAGAAAATATTTACAAATTATATGGCTGGAAAGGAGTTAATATCCAAAATATATAAATAGCTCACATTGTAGTGAGCAGTGAAAGTCACTCAGCCATGTCCAAGTCTTTGGATCCCTATACAGTTCATGGAATTCTCCAGGCCAGAATACTGAAGTGGGTAGCCTTTCCCTTCCCCAGAATATCTTCCCAACCCAGGAATTGAACTCAGGTCTCCTGCACTGCAGGCGAACTCTTTACCAGCTGAGTCACAAGGGAAGTCCAAAAATACTGGAGTGGGTAGCCTATCCATTTTCCAGCGGATCATCCTGACCCAGGAATTGAATTGGGGTCTCCTGCATTACAGGCAGATTCTTTAACAACTGAGATATCAGGGAAGCTTGCATATCTGAGAGTATTATGTAAATGAATTACACTTCAATAAAAAATAGTAAGCATTGCCATATAATTATTGCAGGCTTCTCAGGTGGCTCTAGTGATAAAGAAACTGCCTGCCAATGCAGGAGATGTAAGAGACACTGGTTTGATCCCTGTGTTGAGAAGATCCCCAGAGGAGAGCAAGGCAACCCATTCCCACATTCTTGCCTGGAGAATTCCATGGACAGAGGATCCTGGAGGGCTACAGTCCATGGGATTGCAAAGAGTCAGACACAACTGAAGGGACTTAGCATGCACACATGTAATTATTGAAACTAGTTTAATACAGTCAGTTTTCATGATGATCATTGTATCGGCTGAAAGCTATTGAAATCTTTCCAATATCTTGCTGTAACTTGATAAAAAATATTTTGTTCTCTGTGACAACTTATCTTACTAGTTGAGCATTAATTCTAATAATGATTCAGTCAATTCATTGTATTACCTGGAATTCCTCCTTCAAAATGCCAACATCCCTAAGAGGGATAGTGTATCAAATTCTTTTCAATATTTAGCACTTCAGTTCAGTTCAGTCGCTCAGTCGTGTCCGACTCTTTGCAACCTCATGACTCTCAGCACGCCAGGCCTCCCTGTCCATCACCAACTCCCAGAGTTCACTCAGACTCATGTCCATCGAGTCAGTGATGCCATCCAGCCATCTCATCATCTGTCATCCCCTTCTCCTCCTGCCCCCAATCCCTCCCAGCATCAGGGTCTTTTCCAATGAGTCAACTCTTCGCATGAGGTGGCCAAAGTACTGGAGTTTCAGCTTTAGTATCATTCCTTCCAAAGAAATCCCAGGGCTGATCTCCTTTAGAATGTACTGGTTGGATCTCTTTTTTCACTCTCCACTTTCACTTTCATCAAGAGGCTTTTTAGTTCCTCTTCACTTTCTGCCATAAGGGTAGTGTCATCTGCATATCTGAGGTTATTGATATTTCTCCCGGCAATCTTGATTCCAGCTTGTGTTTCTTCCAGTCCAGCGTTTCTCATGATGTACTCTGCATATAAGTTAAATAAGCAGGGTGACAATATACAGCCTTGATGTACTCCTTTTCCTATTTGGAACCAGTCTGTTGTTCCATGTCCAGTTCTAACTGTTGCTTCCTGACCTGCATACAGGTTTCTCAAGAGGCAGGTCAGGTGGTCTGGTATTCCTATCTCTTTCAGAATTTTCCACAGTTTATTGTGATCCACACAGTCAAAGGCTTTGGCATAGTCAATAAAGCAGAAATAGATGTTTTTCTGGAACTCTCTTGATTTTTCGATGATCCAGCGGATATAACATCAAGTAATTAATGAAATTAATTTCTAACAAGATAGTTGGCATGGTTCAGGTACTAGGTAAATGGGACATGGATTAAGTGAATACTGGGAAAGAGGAAATATCTGGTTCATAACTGATGCCTGGAGGGTGCTTTCTTTTATGGGTCATTGCAAAAGAGCATCCAAGGAAACCTGAAGCCATTATGAGACAGCTGGAAGGAGAATAAAACTTCAAAATTGGAGGCCTGATTTTCAGCTTCACTTTGTTCAGCCACTTGGAGTGATTTCAAGTGTTTTAACAGGCTATGTGATACATATACAATCATATTTTGGTGGAACATTTTCCTTCTATGTCTTAAATTTCATTTATTAAAGGTAGACTTTAGTAAATAGAAATAGAAATGGAAATGATGGTTGAACCACTTATGTGGCTTTAATGGTTACCAAAATGCATTCTTATATAAGTATTTTAAACTACATAGTCTAAGGCTAATGATTACTTGCCAAGATTTATAAAAGAAAGATAACTAGGAAAAATAAATGTTTGATGTCAACATGAATGGGCACAAAAAGTCTAAAAAATATAAATTGTTATAAGACAGTGAATGGCTGCAGCATGACCTAAGGAGCAAGCAAAATGAAGTGACTGAGAACATAATTTATTCAGAGAACTGGATATCATCATCTGATCTGTTATTCTGTGCAACTTATAAGAGTGTAGGTAAAGTTACAATTAATTAGCTCAATACAGATTCCGTTTGACTCTGCCAGTTGTTTAACCATGAGAAATAAACTATACTTAATTTATATACTCGATATCGGTATAAGCTCATTTGTGAATTTTTGTAAACTATGAAAAGGATATGATGATCACTAGTTTTCTTTCAAAGACTATGATTTTGGAGAATTAAGGATGAACACTTTTCCCTTGGAAGTAGTGAGTACTACTTGAGAACAGAGATTATGTTTTATCCTTAGTGACTATTTTAGTGGAGGCATATAATAGATGTGCAATAAATATCCATGGAATTAAACAATGCATGAATGAAATCTGGGATTAAGTTATATGACATTATTCAATCATTTAAACTTTGTTTCTTTTCGAAAGCATTCATTCATGACTTCAATGTTTATATTATAAAAATAATGGATGTTTTTGAGTATTAAGATATATTCAATAAAATATATTAAATTTTTCCCCTAAATATGCTATTAGACTCTGATGTGTATCATAAGGAACTCACTACTCTCCTGTCTCAGGTTTATTAATCAGTTGAGAATCAACTATTCATAAAACTGTTTATTAGAACATTAGAGTTACATAACTAATCAAAATTAGTGGTTTAAAACAAGAACAGCCATTTATTTCACTCACAAATCTATAATTTGTGCAGGGCTAGGAAGGCATGACTTATTTTTGGCACATATGTTATCGCTGGGTTTGCTTGAGTGGGTCTGAAAAATTCACTTATTAGTTGGCTCAGCCACATACATGGCTAGTAAGCTGATGTTGTCAAGCTGTGTGCTGCATACGGAATCATAGATTGATAGGACATTTTCCTTCCCATCTTAACTATAATTATTAAATATCAGTATAAATAGAAGGGGAAGTGATGGTTGAACCATCCACCCTGCCTTAAGTGTTATCAGAAATGTCTTCTTATATCCATAGTTAAAATTGTTCAGCCTAAGGCCAGTGTTTAGCTGGGAGCTCAGCCAAGACTCTTGGCCAGGGGCCTTGATTTCTCTCCATGTGGACCTTTCCAGAGGAATATTCAGGCTCCTTCACAACACAGAAACTATATTCTAGTTATTTTAGCAGGTATTTTAGTAGTGAGGAATTAGAAATTTCTAGTTTCTTAAGGCATGGGCCCAGATATTGGCATGTGATTATAGTTACCATAGTCCATTAGGAAAATAGTTAATAGAGTATGCCTAGATTCAAGGGAAAGGAAAAAAGACCCTGGCTGTCTATGGAAGGAGTGTCAGAAAATTATAGCCATCTTTAACCTAATTTTCTTTAAAATAATCCCCTTGTGGTGAATAAGAAAACTATAGGACTTTTAGGTAAGACATTTTCCAGTATATATGTCAGAATTACCAAGTCTTTAAATATGATGTGAAAGTGAAAGTCACTCAGTTGCGTTCAACTTTTTGTGATCCCATGGACTATACAGTTCATGGAATTCTCCAGGCCAGAATACTGGAGTGGGTCGCCTTTCCCTACTGCAGGAGATCTTCCCAATCCAGGGATTGAACCCAGGTCTTCCATATTGCAGGTGGATTCTTTACCAGCTGAGCCATGAGGGAAGCATTTAAATATGATAAGCTAGTAAAACTGGGCTTGTCTTCAATTTTCTTAAGCTTAAAAGGCTGCTGCTACTGTTGCTAAGTCACTTCAGTCGTGTCCGATTCTGTGCGACCCCATAGATGGCAGCCCGCCAGGCTCCCCCATCCCTGGGATTCTCCAGGCAAGAACACTGGAGTGGGTTGCCATTTCCTTCTCCAATGCATGAAAGTGAAAAGTGGAAGTGAAGTCGCTCAGTCATTTCCGACTCTTCGCGACCCCATGGACTGCAGCCTACCAGGCTCACCCATCCATGGGATTTTCCAGGCAAGAGTACTGGAGTGGGGTGCCATCGCCTTCTCCAAAAGGCTACAGGAAAGCATATAAAAAGAGGCTTAATATATTTTAACTGGTCAATCAAATTATTAGTAGTAAAGTAGGAAAATTACCTCTATGGCATCCCATTCAAAGAAAGTAAAAGTGAAATTGAAGTCGCTCAATCATGTCTGACTCTTTGCGACTCCATGGACTGTAGCCCACCAGGCTCCTCCATCCATGGGATTTTCCAGGTAAGAGTACTGGAGTGGGTTGCCATTTCCTTCTCCAGGGGATCTTCCCGACCCAGGACAAACCTGGGTCTCCCGGATTGTAGGCAGACGCTTTACTGTCTGAGCCACCAGGAAGTAAAGTAGGAAAATTACCTCTATGGCATCCCATTCAAAGTATCAGATCAGATCAGATCAGTTCAGTCGCTCAGTCGTGTCCGACTCTTTGCGACCCCATGAATCGCAGCACACCAGGCCTCCCTGTCCATCACCAACACCTGGAGTTCACCCAGACTCACGTCCATCGAGTCAGTGATGCCATCCAGCCATCTCATCCTCTGTCATCCCCTTCTCCTCCTGCCCCCAATCCCTCCCAGCATCAGAGTATTTTCCAATGAGTCAACTCTTCGCATGAGGTGGCCAAAGTACTGGAGTTTCAGCTTTAGCATCATTCCTTCCAAAGAAATCCCAGGGCTGATCTCCTTCAGAATGGACTGGTTGGATCTCCTTGCAGTCCAAGGGACTCTCAAGAGTCTTCTCCAACACCACAGTTCAAAAGCATCAATTCTTCAGTGCTCAGCCTTCTTCACAGTCCAACTCTCACATCCATACATGACCACAGGAAAAACCATAGCCTTGACTAGACGAACCTTTGTTGGCAAAGTAATGTCTCTGCTTTTGAATATGCTATCTAGGTTGGTCATAACTTTCCTTCCAAGGAGTAAGTGTCTTTTAATTTCATGGCTGCCGTCACCAAGTTATATAATAGTCCCCTACAAACCTTGCCGGGCCAAGCAAGAGCATTCATGGTTGATGAATGACAATAGGCCTTCCCAATTCATTTACTATCTTAATATGGCCAGGACATGTATCACCTTGGTTTCTCATCATTTTATTCTCTCACATGCATTAATAATGTGTACTTTTGCGTTTTTGTGTCACCAGTAGTGAAACTTTGATTTGAAGAAAAGAATGTTTCTGGAAAAAATGTTTCCTAGGTTTTTGGTGTGTCATTTTACTGAAGGAAAATATTTAAATACCTATAATGTTCCAGGAACTGATCTTTGTTCTGGAAATACAGCAGTGAGCAAAAAAGAAAGGACAAGGCCCAGGCTAGTATTTATGGATTTTGCATTTCTAATTGGGGAGGTAGATATCAACAGATAAATATGTCGTATAAATTAAAGTAGCGATATGTAAGTTTAGGAACAAAGACATAATATCGGGTAGAGACTGATGCTGAAGGAAGGGGATGTTTTTTCTGCTGAGTGAAAGTCAATTGTTTGGAAGCTATTTCCATGATGATGCTGCTGATATATACATAACATTTCATGGATGCTTACTCCGTATTGGACTCTTTTAAAACCATTTTATATGAGTTATCTTATTTAGCACAACTCCTTTGTAAAGTCTAGAGTAACTGTAAAGTTGTAAGAGAGGAAATAGAATCATCGAGAGCTCTAGTAACTGGTCAAAATACACATAGCTAGTCAGTGGGAAAGCATGTACTCTTAAAGGAGACAAGGATGCTGGTAGAGGTGGTGAGAAGAAATTGAATTGAGGCTCTATTTTGAAGGTAGAGCCAATAGGAATTGATAATGGAGTAGATTAGATGAATCAAGTGAATTGAAGAAAGACTCTGTAGCTATAGTCTGAACAAATAGGTGTGGCTTTGCAATTTAATGAGATGAAAAATGCACTTGGTTGTTGAAGAGAAGGTAGTGTTAAATAAAAGTTCTCTTTTGAAAATGTTAGATTTGAATGGCATTAGACATTCAAGAGTATCTGTGTATCTGTTAATTCAAGAGAGAGGTTATTACTTTGGGAGTTAGCAGCATAGAGCTAGTTTCTATTGAGACCGATTTCTTGCATTGTCAGGTGTCATGTTCCACGGTCACTTCCCTTGAGGTTGTACTCTTTTATCCTGTGAACACAAACTGTGGTGGGAAGCAGTATTGTTGCTTGCCATGGAATGTCATACTTGCTGTCACCATATTTTATGAAATATGCACTAGTCTTAAATGTTGAAAATATTTTTAAAGAAGAAGTGATTTCTCTTTTTAAAAATATACATATATTACATAGATTTGTACAGATGATAAAACTTTTGTAAAGTTGTATACCCCCAAAATGACTGCATGAAAAATACTAGTTAAATATAATGTCTATTTGTTTTTGTTGTTCAGTCACTAAGTCATGTCCGAGTCTTTGTGACCCCATGGACTGTAGCCCTCCAATTCTGTCCATGGGATTCTCCAGGCAAGAATATTGGCTTGGGTTGCTATTTCCTCCTCCAGATGGTCTTCTCGACCCAGGGATTGAACTTCCATCTCTTACATCTCCTGCATTGGCAGGCAGATTCTTATAGTTCTGTAGGATGTCATAATTGAGAGAGCTACATGTGGGTATATGTGAGCTTTCTGCTGATTTTTATAACATTTCAAAGTAAAAAACTTTTTACATAATTATGTATGTATTATATATGTATATATAATTATGTATATATTATATGTATTACAAATATGTATGTATGTACAAATATACATACATATTTATACATATAAATTACATATATTGTATATACATATATGCATGCACATAATTATATATATATAGTTGAAAGTCTTACCTTAAATTATGACCTTGATTAGTCTTACTCAGTATAGGACACCACACTCACATGAAAGCTGGAGGCAGAAGGTATCTTTGTAATATACCCAGCTTAATGGGATGTTGATTATATCCTTCATTTATTAATGATGAAAACTGTAAATACATTGACAGTTTTATTCATATTTCAGTGCTTAAGCTATTCATATGACTAGAATGTGTGCATATTTAATGTACCCCAAAAGATGAAATGTGTGGTAATTTGTTTAACTAAAAGGCAGTAGTAAGACACTTTGGCAAATATAGCATATTACAAGCATGTTAGGGAGCCAAACAAGTTGAACATGTCAAAATAATGGTTCTGTAATATTCACTGACATTTTAAAATAGCTGGAGGCTATTCAAAAGCTTGACTGTAGCATTATTTAATTAACCTGTAAAAAGCTCATTATGTAAAAAACAAATTCTCTTCATGTCACTTTCTTGGAAATTCAAAATTCCATGTTTGTTATATGATTCTTCTACCATCAGTTTGTTCACATTATTTCTGTGCTTGTCTTTCTTAATACCGAAAATGAGGAATAGAGTTTTAAGTTTGTGATTACCTCTACTTTTTGTTTGTTGGTCTGTGCTGACACCAACATCCCAAAATAATAGCAATGCCCCCCCAAAAAACAAAATAAAAACCCTAAAAAGTGATTTAAAAAAGAACCCGAGTAACTGCTTGTAAAATCACAACTTCCTATTTTGAAATTTTAATTTGTTATGCCCAAAGAGCCACTGTTCTTAAAGAAAACAAGTGATTTTCTGAAAATAGATTGAGGATCTTAAGCTGCTTCACTGGTTTGATGTTATACTCTTTCCATCAAGTGGAATTTGATTGATGAAACTGTGAAATGAAACAGTTCATACATTTTGTTCAGAGGAATTATTTTTTCAAATGCTTAGAGGAACAAGAGTGGAAGTGATCATTGTCTGATATTCTATTTATTTGTTAAATGCTTTTGCAATGAGTATGGTTATTAACTATAGTGTTCACTGAATATTAAAGGGAATAAAATACTGCCTTCTTTTTAAAAGAGCTTACTGTTAAGGGATAAAACTAAAGGGACAGGATAGGTTAGGAGTGGTATGTGATTGAAGATGTATTTATTTGGCTCTGAACTCAACTGCTTTTAGAAGTTTTTTCAAGATCAGGTTAACATTAGTAACCTGATAGATCTGGAGAAAGAGGAGTTGGTAAATTATTGGTTGATGGAGGAAGTAGCAATCAGGGGCATTAAAACACCTTATACTTTTCTTTAGCTACTGTAGATAGATAACAGAGGTTTGCAGGTTACAAGTTACTTTATTCTTAAAATAATGAAGTAAAAAAATCTTTACAGTACTGGATTACTGACATAAATTTAATAAATAGAAATTATCAGATAAGATCAGATCAGATCAGTCGCTCAGTTGTGTCCAACTCTTTGCGACCCCATGAATCGCAGCACACCAGGCCTCCCTGTCCATCACCAACTCCCGGAGTTCGCTGAGACTCACATCCATCAAGTCAGTGATGCCATCCAGCCATCTCATCCTTTGTCGTCCCCTTCTCCTCTTGCCCCCAATCCCTCCCAGCATCAGTCTTTTCCAATGAGTCAGCTCTTCGCTTGAGGTGGCCAAAGTACTGGAGTTTCAGCTTTAGCATCATTCCTTCCAAAGAAATCCCAGGGCTGATCTCCTTCAGAATGGACTGGTTGGATCTCCTTGCAGTCCAAGGGACTCTCAAGAGTCTTCTCCAACACCACAGTTTTTGCTTTGGCTCCATCCCTTCATTCTTTCTGGAGTTATTTCTCCACTGATCTCGAGTAGCATATTGGGCACCTACTGACCTGGGGAGTTTCTCTTTCAGTATCGTATCATTTTGCCTTTTCATACTGTTCATGAAGTGGTTTGCCATTCCCTTATCCAGTGGACCACATTCTGTCAGATAGCTGTTAATTCCAATCCTTTCTTCCTAGAATCTTCTAGAAATGAAACACCTTGATTTATCTTCTCATCCTATATTTTTGATATTCTGTCAAAAATATTGATAAGGAAGGAAATATTCCAAAAGCTGGAAAAAGCATGCAATGAGAATGAGCATATATTTCTAAACTGAATCATCAATTCCTCAAAATTTTGAATTGATTAAGCTTCATTCAGGAAGTCAGGGCTGGAGGATAATTTTAGTGATAAGGCTAAGAGGCAAATCATAAACTCGGATCATCTAATTCTTCATGAACTCTATCGATCACCATCATGTTTTACCAAATTGACTAGCTGGTGGTCACTCATAAAATCATGTTTATCATACTAAAGATAAGATTTACTGAGTGAACACCAAATTCTAGGCACTCTTCTCAGGGGGTTATCATGCATAATCCTGAAAAGTTTATTAAGGTATCTCTGTCAGATAATTTATTGATCTGGCCAGTATTCATATAATTTATTTTCACTTGGGATATTTGTTTTATTTTCATCATTTCTTCTCTTTCAGCTCTTCTTTATGCAACTATTTTTGGAAATGTTACCACAATTTTCCAGCAAATGTATGCCAACACCAACCGATACCATGAGATGCTGAATAATGTACGGGACTTTCTGAAACTCTATCAGGTCCCCAAAGGCCTTAGTGAACGAGTCATGGATTATATTGTCTCAACATGGTCCATGTCAAAAGGCATCGACACAGAAAAGGTATGGATTATTATAACCGTTTTTGTTACTTATTTTATGTTTCAATAGGATCTTCAGATGCATGAAACTTGGTCACTCACATAGTACTTGTATATTATTGTTATTCTGTATTTCACAAGCAAATATCAGTCAGTCATATTACTTAGCACTTAGAAGGTAGAAAGCAGTCAACCATTAATCATCAATTAGTACTAGTAGCCATCGCACTTAATTTAGGGTTTGTGGTTCCTGAAAACAACTAATTACTTCATTTGCCTAAAATGGTCTCATTACCACTCAGAATAATTTTCCAAATTCCTCAAAAATGCTAACAGTGTTGCCATTTCTCCTGCTAGATTTTATTCCAGATTTCTCTTTTGACACTTTGCTCATTTAAAATTTAGAAACATCCTTGCTTATAACTAAAAGGTTATATGTCTTCTATTTTACCCTCTACTTAAATTCATCTTCTCTCATTTCTGTTTTATAATGCAACTTAAAGTTCTTTGTTTTCCCCATTTCCTTACAAAACATGAAATGAATACCACCTCTGTAATCCACCTGACATTCCTAATTTCTTTCTTGTCTTTTTATGGAATCTCTAAATTTTTACCATCTAACATATACCAGGGTGAAAGAAGAAATCAAAGTCCTTTCGTGATAAATAAAGTAAAATTAAAAAGTCCTTACTTCCTATACCCAGCTGATTCACATCAAACGTAGAGAATGACAAGTAAGGCTTGCATATAACAATTTTAGAGAAAACTGATCTTGAACTATTTCATTTTATAAGCATTGATGAAGGCTTTATTTTTAGGTACTGATTTTTGACATATGGTAATCAGCATATAACTTGGCCAACAAAAATCCATAGTCAAAGCTATAGTTTTTCCAGTAGTCATGTATGGATGTGAGAGTTGGACCATAAAGAAGGCTGAGCGCTGAAGAATTGATGCTTTTGAACTGTGGTGTTGGAGAAGACTCTTGCAAGTCCCTTGGACTGCAAGGAGATCCAACCAGTCCATCCTAAAGGAGATCAGTCCCAAATATTCATTGGAAAGACTGATGCTGAAGCTGAAGCTCCAATACTTTGGCCAGCTAATGCAAAGAACTGACTCATTAGAAAAGACCCTGGTGCTGGGAAAGATTGAAGGCAGGAAGAGAAGGGGATGACAGAGGATTGGATGGCATCACTGACTCAATGGACATGAATTTGAGCAAGCTCCAGGAGATGGTGAAAGACAGAGAGGCTTGGTATGCTGCAGTTCATGGGGTCCCAAAGAGTTGGACATGACTGAACGAATGAACAACAAATGAGCACATAATATTCCTTGCCATTTCCCACAAATTTTGTGTTTTTAATCATAGGAGGTTGACATAGTATTTCTTTCAGACCTTCTCAACAAGCACCTTTCAGTGTCATGGTGAAAGAACCAACAAACAAAATAGATTTTTAGTTAGGGGAATTTCATGAAGTAAGTAGGAAATTTTCAGCCAGAACGGGTGTTGTTAGGGGCAGAACGGCTGAGGGGAGTTGAAGGGAATGGACTTGAAAAGTAAGAGTTGAAGGAGGGAAGTCTGCAGAGAGTGAAGTGAGATTCTGGAGGATAGCTGTGTGGAAGAATTATGAAGGAGGGTGATATTTGCTCATTTTTCCACAGTTTGCAAGATGCAATTAAATGGTCCCTTAATGTGGAATATGTGACCACAGAGGGGAAAGGACAAATTGCACATCTGTGGAATTTGATTAATGTGTGCCTGAACTGATATAAGGTTATTAGTGAGGGAATCCAAAGAAGGAAAAGAATCTTCCTCAGAGGTGCATGTGAGAATCAGTGTTTAAATTGCCAAATGCAGGATATTCTTTGAGGTCCACACTCAGTGAAACTGAGCTCAGAGGCAACCATCTACCTTGTCAATCAGTATCTTGGTCAGAAGCTTTTCTTTCCAGAAAATTCAGGGGGGTCTTATGGTAGCTGACAGAAAACATCAGTAAAATGTTGGAATGATAGCTCTTTACATAAACCCAGAGCCTATGCCACAGATCTGATGCAGATCTGATCTTTGAGTTCCTTTCTCTTTCTCTGAATTCCCAGATGCTAGGTTAGTGTAATAATGGAATCAACAGATTCTCACAAGCTTCCCCTCTAGTACCTACTCACCTGTCTGCTTCATGATACAGTTAGGGTATAATACACTGGCATTGGGTGCATATGGAAGTGCATCCACAATGTAGTTTTAGTATAGACATTTTTTTGGTTGTTTGCTATTCACTATTTGTGGTCACAGGAATGTACTTCTGATTGGTAGAATATTGATGGAAAATGGATGTTAGGGAAAAAACATGAAGTTAATATTAAAATCAAAATAGAATTTTTATTCACATGAAAATATTTTTAAAGAAATAAATAAAAATATTACGGTGAATTCAGTTCAGTTCAGTTGCTGAGTTGTGTCCTACTCTTTGCGACGCCATGAACTGCAGCACTCCAGGCCTCCCTGTCTATCATCAACTCCCAGAGTCCACTCAAACCAATGTCCATTGTGTCGGTGATGCCATCAAACCATCTAATCCTCTGTTGTCCCCTTCTTCTGTCGCCTTCCATCTTTCCCAGCATCAGGGTCTTTTCAAATGAGTCAGCTCTCCGCATCAGGTGGCCAAAGTATTGGAGTTTCAGCTTCAACATTAGTCCCTCCAATGAACACCCAGGACTGATCTCCTTTAGGATGGACTGGTTGGATCTCCTTGCAGTCCAAGGGACTGTCAGGAGTCTTCTCCAACACCACAGTTCAAAAGCATCAATTTTTTGGCACTCAGCTTTCTTTATAGTCCAACTCTCACATCCATACATGACTACTGGAAAAACCATAGCCTTGACTAGATGGACATTTGTTGGCAAAGTAATGTCTCTGCTTTTTAATATGCTGTCTAGGTTGGTTATAACTTTCCTTCCAAGGAGTAAGTGTCTTTTAATTTCATGGCTGCAGTCACCATCCGCAGTGATTTTGGAGCCCAGAAAAATAAAGTCAGCCACTGTTTCCATTGTTTCTCCCTCTATTTGCCATGAGGTGATGGGACCGGATGCCATGCTCTCAGTTTTCTGAATGTTGAGCTTTAAGCCAATTTTTTCATTCTCGTCTTTCACTTTTATCAAGAGGCTCTTTAGTTCCTCTTCATTTTCTGCCATAAGGGTAGTGTCGTCTGCATATCTGAGGTTATTGATATTTCTCCCGGCAATCTTGATTCCAGTTTCTGCTTCCTCCAGCCCAGCATTTCTCATGATGTACTCTGCATATAAGTTAAATAAGCAGGGTGACAATATACAGCCTTGATGTACTCCTTTTCCTATTTGGAACCAGTCTGTTGTTCCATGTCCAGTTCTAACTGTTGCTTCCTGACCTGCATACAGGTTTCTCAAGAGGCAGGTCAGGTGGTCCTGTATTCCCATCTCTTTCAGAATTTTCTACAGTTTATTGTGATCCACACAGTCAAAGGCTTTGGCATAGTCAATAAAGCAGGAACAGATGTTTTTCTGGAACTCTCTTGCTTTTTCCATGATCCAGTGGATGTTGGCAATCTGATCTCTGGTTCCTCTGCCTTTTCAAAAACCAGCTTGAACATCTGGAAGTTCACGGTTCACATATTGCTGAAGCCTGGCTTGGAGAATTTTGAGCATTCTTTAATAGCATGTGAGATGAGTGCAATTGTGCGGTAGTTTGAGCATTCTTTGGCATTGCCTTTCTTTGGGATTGGAATGAAAACTGGCCTTTTCCAGTCCTGTGGCCACTGCTGAGTTTTCCAAATTTGACTGCCTACTTATAGCCAATGAAGTTGTTCAGAACTGAACTGCTAATCATCTCCCGTAAACCGACTCCAGTGACATTCTTCCCTGGTGCAGTTAATGGAAACTCCATCCCTCAGTTGTTTAGGACAAACCTCCTATGTTGAAACTTCCACCAAAATCCTGTTGGCTCCATCTCTGTTTCTCACCACCTCCATTGCTGTTACTTGGTTGAAGTCACTCTCTTTTGTCCCACGTGTGTTATTTTGTAGCCAGATGATTGATCTGTGCATCCTCCCCTGTCCGTTTATAAATTATTTTCAAAATGGCAACCAATAAGCTTATTTGGCTTTCATAATAAAGCTTTCTATCTTTTCTGTTACTCTCATCTCTCTTTTCATCTTATTTATCTAATCCATCCATCCATCCATTCATCCATCCATGTATCTATCTGTTATATAATTCATCTTTACTTTTGATAATAGGAATGACATTGGTTGAGCCTGTTATAATAGGATAGAAGAAAGAAAATGAAAGTTTGATGACAGTAATCCATAAATCTTATAGTTGTAGAAATAATCTTAGAAATATGGATTTACTTGAAGATAGCCTTAGTATACTGCACCTGGTTTTTAAGAGTTATGCTGTTTGATACTGGGCTCCTCTGGTGGCTCAGATCTTAAAAAAAAATCTGTCTGCAATGCAGGAGACCCAGGTTTGATCCCTGGGTCAGGAAGATCACCTAGAGAAGGGAATGGCTACTACCCAATTCAGTATTATCTTCTGGAACACAATAATGTGTGAAACAAAATCTTTGTTCTAATGTTTCTCTTGTTAGTTTTAAAACAGCTATATATATTTTTCAGCTGCTGGTGCTATAGAATTTAATGATGCATTGCAGCTAATTAGAGAAAACCTTAACCCCAGTGACTGAGATTTCATTCTACCACTTCCACATATTTAGTTTTATAGATTTTTTTTGAATTTGGCTTTAAACCTACAAGCAAATTAATCACTGTAATTTAATTCAGTCTTAACTTGTCTTTTGTGAATAATGCTTTCTCTAATATAAGTTATGGCATTAAGATCAGTACTGATGTGAAGTTGTAGCATTTTTATCATGAAAGTTTGCTTTAGGAAATTAAAAAATATAGAACAGTATCTAGATTAATTTTATTTGGTTGAAAGTATTTTATTGACAACTAATTACTATAGTTTCTTCAGTTTTTTAAAATTCAGTAACCAAAATCCATCCTCTGGCCTTTGCTACTTGATAACATTCTGTGCACTTAAAAGACAAGAGAAATGGGGGGATGAGAGGATTTAAAAGGGAAAGAGCAAATTATGGGGGAGGGATAGAAATGATGATAGTTAAACCTAAAAAAATCTATCTGACGGTTTGAGGTAACTTTTCTGAGAAATAATTTAAACGACGTAAATGCCTAGAGAGTTTAATTTTCAGCTTTAGGACTATATGAAAAAATATACTACTTGTATTATGTGGGACCATATATTTCTCATAATACTGGATTTATTTTCTGCTTGTTTTGTAGGATATAGTTTAAAACCTTACCGTTTTTTATTTTCCATGGTCTTAATATGTTTTTTTCTAATATATTCTTTGACAAATCTCAATAAGAAAAAAGTTCTTTGGTCTTAATTTCTTGTTTCATGTGTTTTGTAATAAGCATGAAGTATCAGTAGGCAGATCCCATTATATGAAAAGTTCTGGCAGAATTATGCAAAACATTCAGGCAGATATATGCCTTTAGAATATAAAGACTTTAAATTTAGAATATAAAGATTTTGAATATGTTAAAATATTGGATTATTTTTATAGCGTATTTATCACAGAAGCATTTTACTTCTTCCAAATATAGTAGGCAATATATACATTTTTCTACAAATTAACTTTCTTTTGTTTACTTTTATACATGTTTTTCAATTTAGAAAAGCCTGTCTAAATATTTCTTTGTATTCCTAAATGTGAAAAACAGGGATGACATTCTTATATATTCATGGTGTCATTATCTTGGTTCAATATTTAAATTATTTAAATACTTCAAGAAGTCTCTATAGCAATGCATAGCTGAACCCGAGTGAAGAAACTAGCTTTCTAAAAAGAGCCTCACCTGGTTAAAGATGCCATGTAAGCATACACATGTGAAGATAGTTAAACAAAACTGAATTGATCTTAAGATGAATTAATAGGACTTTTGCATTTGGGTCAAGGGAGGTACGGAGAAGGCACTGGCACCCCACTCCAGTACTCTTGCCTGGAAAATCCCATGGATGGAAGAGCCTGGTAGGCTGTAGTCCATGGGGTTGCTAAGAGTTGGACAGGACTGAGCGACTTCACTTTCACGCATTGGAGAAGGAAATGGCAACCCACTCCAGTGTTCTTGCCTGGAGAATCCCAGAGACGGGGGAGCCTGGTGGGCTTCCGTCTATGGGGTCGCACAGAGTTGGACACAACTGAAGTGACTTAGCAGCGGTAGTAGCAGCAAGGGAGGTAATAATCATCCCAATGTAGTCCATGCTAGTCATATTATAGGCAAAATATTATGTTTAGCTGAATATTTTAAAGAAATATTATCAAATGACAGTACACTTATGAGAGATAATCATGATAACATAAATTTCTGGGAATCTTGTTATAAGATGAATAGTTAAAAGAAATATGAATACTTAGTTTGGCTAATTAAAGATTTTAGAAAGAGGTATGATGGGTAACCTGAGATATTTGAACTATTTAAAGATGCAATGCTCTGTCTGCATCAGGCAGAAATTAACTCCCTGCCAGTAAAGAATATAGACAGAACAGTGCAAAGTGAATTTTGAGGTCCTGACACTAAAATTACATGCTAATTGTATCTGAATGATTTAGAGTACTATTAAATATCATAGCCGTTTTACAATTCAAAAACATATATTCAAGAGACCCTTTATTGAATATTATATAATAAAATCCAATAATGATTCAATAATTATTTCTCAACAATTTTTATTAGTACATCTAATGGCTGTAGTTTACACATGAAACTAACTGGTTTTACCAATGTGGCATAACAAACACCATCTTAAAAACAATCTTGAGGATTCAGAATCTCTGATGGAGCTAAGCCAGGCCAGGCCCACGGGACAAGTAGCATTTTTTTTTTTCCCCTATGTTTTTTAACTAAACTGCTTGTTGAGCAAAAGAGACTTTGGGTAGTCTATTATTTTAGGAAACTACACTTCAGCCTGTTGTGTGAAAGTAACATGCTTCAAATATCTGAAAACTATGACTTTTCTATCTATACCTTAACATGGCAAGGAAACTTAATTATTGTCATGTGTGCATGTGCTTCTCAGTTGTTACCTTCTGAAAAATTACAGGGTAAGCGTTCACACTTTTCTAGCTGACGTGAAGGCATTAGCTGAAAAAGTAGACTTTATCTAAAACCTCAATTATATTTTTCCTTTAATGAATCAGAAGTTAACCAAAATACCATTCAAGGGTTAACTAGAAACATTGTAAGTAGATAGGAATTTTAAGTAATATTTTCTGTGATAGTAATTTGAAACATCAAGTTATATTTGATGTGTCATGGCTTTTGAAATATTTTAATAGTGCTCCAATGTCAGCTTTATTTTATTGTTAGCTAATACACTTAGTAGTAAATTTTGTATGTGTCATGTAGTAGGCAGTATTATTTTCCTCCAAATGGTAGGGAGACATTGCATAACAGGTTAAAACCAGAGTGGCTCAAATCATTCTCTAAGAATAATATTAAGTGCACTATTTGTGTATCATGTTGAAATTACCTTAGTGCATTAGAGTGGGCTAGTTTGTATTTCATTCTCTCAACATTCTTGTCATAGCCTCTGAGGAAGGAACTGAGGAATCCTTTGATAATTATAGTCCAGGAATGAGAAGGAGTTGTTCATATAAGACCACTGGTGATTTGCTCAGTAGCCTAGATTCATCTTGATATGAGAATTGCTTTCAATGCTTTTATGAAACTCACATCCACAATAGAGATTACTATCACTTGGTTAGAGTATGAAAACTGTGCACATAGGGCTTGCATAAGATAAGCAATAATACACAATATCAAATAATTTCATTTATTGTGGTTACTTTTGATTTCTTCCTTTACCAATCATAAACTATAAGAATTAGGTTATGCATGGCACCATTTTTAATCGTAGTCTTTGCTTGTTATTCACTGCATACTGTTTTCTTTAAATATAGATGAAAATAGAACTTCAGTTGAAGGACAATTTGGATGAATAAAATATTTCTATATACATATGCCATGAATGAAAATAAATATATTTTGGACTTCGGTGAAAAAAAATAATGAATGAATCCATGAATGTTGAAGGTGGTGTTACAGTATGAGTAGGTGTTTGTAAACTACTTATTATTTTGTACTAAGCCACCTTGATTGCTCTGTTCTTAAACTCTCTAAACTTACTACAGCAAATCTGTAGAAATGACCATCAAAATACTTATTTTATGAATGATATTATGCTGTTTCCTACAATTTTTGCAGTGTATTAGACAAAGGTTCAGTTCAGTTGCTCAGTCATGTCTGGCTCTTTGTGATCCCATGAATCGCAGCACGCCAGGCCTCCCTGTCCATCACCAACTCCTGGAGTTCACTCAGACTCACGTCCATTGAGTCAGTGATGCCATCCAGCCATCTCATCCTCTGTCGTCCCCTTCTCCTTCTGCCCCCAATCCCTCCCAGCATCAGAGTCTTTTCCAATGAGTCAACTCTTCGCATGAGGTGGCCAAAGTACTGGAGTTTCAGCTTTAGCATCATTCCTTCCAAAGAAATCCCAGGGCTGATCTCCTTCAGAATGGACTGGTTGGATCTCCTTGCAGTCCAAGGGACTCTCAAGAGTCTTCTCCAACACCACAGTTCAAAAGCATCAATTCTTCGGCCCTCAGCCTTCTTCACAGTCCAACTCTCATATCCATACATGACCACAGGAAAAACCATAGCCTTGACTAGATGAACCTTTGTTGGCAAAGTAATGTCTCTGCTTTTGAATATGCTATCTAGGTTGGTCATAACTTTCCTTCCAAGGAGTAAGTGTCTTTTAATTTCATGGCTGCAGTCACCATCTGCAGTGATTTTGGAGCCCAGAAAAATAAAGTCTGACACTGTTTCCACTGTTTCTCCATCTATTTCCCATGAAGTGATGGGACCAGATGCCATGATCTTCGTTTTCTGAATGTTGAGCTTTAAGCCAACTTTTTCACTCTCCACTTTCACTTTCATCAAGAGGCTTTTTAGTTCCTCTTCACTTTCTGCCATAAGGGTCATGTCATCTGCATATCTGAGGTTATTGATATTTCTCCCGGCAATCTTGATTCCAGCTTGTGTTTCTTCCAGTCCAGCGTTTCTCATGATGTACTTTGCATATAAGTTAAATAAGCATGGTGACAATATACAGCCTTGATGTACTCCTTTTCCTATTTGGAACCAGTCTGTTGTTCCATGTCCAGTTCTAACTATTGCTTCCTGAATGGTTGGATTTTATAAAATAAACTTTAAAAAGACCTTCCACTTCCATTATTTCTGTTGTTGTTGATACTGTTGTTGTTCAGTCACTCAGTCATGTCCAGTTATTTGTGACATCATGGACTGCAGCATGCCAGGCTGCCCATTCTTTTACCATTCACTGAGCTTGCTCAAATTCATGTCAACTGAGTTGGGGATGCCATCCAACCATCTCATCCTCTGTCATCCCTTTCTCCTCTTGCCTTCAATCTTTCCTAGCAATAGGGTCTTTTCTACTGAATCGGCTCTTTGCATCAGGTGGCCAAAGTATTGGAGCTTCAGCTTCAGCATCAGTCCTTCCAGTGAATATTCAGGGTTGATTTCCTTTAGGATGGACTGGGTTGATTTTGCTGAAGTTCAAGGGACTCTCAAGAGTCTTCTCTAACACCACATTTCAAAAGCATCGATTCTTCAGGCTTCTTTATGGTCCAACTCTCACATCCATACATGACCACTGGAAAAACCATAGCTTTGACTGTATTGACCTTTATCGAAAAAGTAGTCTTTGCTTTTTAATACGCTGTCTAGGTTTTGTCAGACCCTTTCTTCCAAGGAGCAAGTGTCTTTTAATTTCATGGCTGCAGTCACCATCCACAGTGCTTTTGGAGCCCAAGAAAACAGTCTGTCACTGTTTTCATCATTTCCCCATCTATTTGCCATGAAGTGATGGGACTGGATTCCATGATCTTCATTTTCTGGATGTTGAATTTTAAGCCAGCCTTTTGACTTTCCGCTTTCACCTTCATCAAGGGGCTCTACTTCCTCTTTGCTCTCTGCAGTTAGGGTGATGTCATCCACATATCTGATGTTATTGACATTTCTCCCAGCAATCTTGATTCCAGCTTATGCTTCATCCAGCTCAGCATTTTGCATGATGTGCTCTGCATATAAGTTAAATAAGCAGAATGACAATATACAGCCTTGATGTATTCCTTTTCCAGTTTGGAACCAGTCCATCTTTCCATGTCTGTTGCTTCTTGACCTACATACAGGTTTCTCAGGAGGCAGGTAAGGTTGTCTGGTATTCCCATCTCTTTAATAGTTTTGAGTGCAGCACTTTAACAGCATGATCTTTTAGGATTTGAAATAACTCAGCTGGAATTCCACCACCTCTACTTGCTTTGTGATGCTTCTTAAGGCCCACTTGACTTCACACTCCAGCATGTCTGTTTTATTTTTTATTTCAGGACCTGTGACTTTCCACACTTTGTCTGCTTTCCCATCTCTTTCCTGGTTTTTATGATAATGACTAAAAAATGTCTATTTTTTAGCTCAGGATGATAGTTTTTTATTTTGGTCATTCATAGTCTACAAAGTATAAAAAGCTACTTTTAGCTTCTTTATTAGTAGTGCTAGATAACCGTGATCAGCCCTGTCTGGCACAGCAGAAGGCAACAAGAGGGTGGAGCAAACAGAATAAATACATTACAAGAGAATGGATATTTGTTGTTTAAGAAAGAAATTCCTCTAGTTGTTCACTGACAATTGCCTGAGATGCTGCTTCATTCCCTCCTCTGCGCATGTTCCTGGAGTTAAGGAGAGAGACATATTGCTGTGCAATTTAGCATCTTTCTCTAAATTTTCCTTCTTTTGGGTATTGATCTGTGTTGAGACCTTTCAACATCTCTTCTTTTCCTATATTAATTAACACTTTTATTAGTACTTAAAGTATTAATTAATACTTTCATATTTCTTTATATCTCAGACTTTCTTGTGGAAGTTTTCATTTCCCTGATTTCTGCTGGGCTATCTCCAAGACATAGAAGACATCAATTAAGGAAGCATCAATGCTATGGTAAAATTTACAAAAAGGAAAATGGCTATCTTTTAAAATTTATATCCACATCAAAGGGAAACATGATTTTACATTCTCCAAGATAGATCATATGATAGTTCACAAAAGTTTCAGTAAATTTAAGAGGATTAAAATCATATCAAGCATCTTTCCTGACCATAATACTTTGAGACTAGAAATCAACTACAAAATAAAATTGCAAAAAATATACAAACACAGGAAGTCTAAACAGTATGCTACTAAACAAGTGAATGATGTATAATTCAAAGAAGAAATTAAAAAAAAATACCCTGAGACAAATTAAATGAGTACACAGCAATCTAAAGTCTATGGGATACAGGAAAAGCAGTGGTAAGAGGGAAGTATATAGCAATATAAGCCTACTTTAGGAGACAAGAAAATGTCGCAAAGAGTCAGACATGACTGAGCGACTGAACTGAACTGAACTGAACCTTATACTAGTAAAAGAAGAAAAAACAAACCCCAAAGTTAGTAGAAGAAAAGAAGTCATAAAGATTAGAGCAGGAAAAATTAAATAGAGACTGAAAAAAATTTTTTTAGTAAACAAAAAGATGGTTTTTTGAAAAGATAAGCAAAACTGATAAACCTTTAGCCAGTCATAACAAGAAACAAAGTAAGAAGGCCTGAATCAATAAAATCAGTAATGAAAAGGAAGTTACACCCAACATCACAGAAATGTAAAGGATCATATGAGGTTACTACAAATAATTATATGCCAATAAAGTAGACACCTAAGAGGAAATGGACAGTTTCCTATAAATGTACAATCTTCTAAGACTGAACCAGGAGGAACTAGAACATATGAACAAGCAAATTTCCAGTAATGAAACTGAATCAGTAATAAAAAAAAAATTCCCAGCAAACAAAAGTCCAGGTCTAAATGACTTTATTGCTCAATTATACCAAATATTTAGAAAATGTTCAGGTGTTAATCTACCCTTCTCAAACTGTTTCAGAAATTTTCAGAGGAAGGAATGCTTTCAAATTCATTCTATGAATGAATTCAATGAATTCATCCGATGAATCAAATTCAACCCTAAATCAAATTCAACAGTATATAAAAAGGATCATACACCACAATCAAGTGGGATTTATCCTATAGATGCCAGGTTGGTTCAGTATTCACAGATCAAATGTTATGATCTATCATTAAAAAATGAAAGAATAATTGTTATATCTTCTTCTTGGATTGATCCTTTGATCATTATGTAGTGACCTTCTTTGTCTCTTTTCACAGCCTTTGTTTTAAAGTCTATTTTATCTGATATGAGTATTGCTACTCCTGCTTTCTTTTGGTCCCTATTTGCATGGAAAATCTTTTTCCAGCCCTTCACTTTCAGTCTGTATGTGTCCCCTGTTTTGACGTGGGTCTCTTGTAGACAACATATGTAGGGGTCTTGTTTTTGTATCCATTCAGCCAGTCTTTGTCTTTTGGTTGGGGCATTCAACCCATTTACGTTTAAGGTAATTACTGATAAGTATGATCCCGTTGCCATTTACTTTATTGTTTTGGGTTCCAGTTTATACACCGTTTTTGTGTTTCCTGTCTAGAGAATATCCTTTAGTATTTGTTGGAGAGCTGGTTTGGTGGTGCAGAATTCTCTCAGCTTTTGCTTGTCTGTAAAGCTTTTGATTTCTCCTTCATACTTGAATGAGATCCTTGCTGGGTACAATAATCTGGGCTGTAGGTTATTTTCTTTCATCACTTTAAGTATGTCTTGCCATTCCCTCCTGGCTTGAAGAGTTTCTATTGAAAGATCAGCTGTTATCCTTATGGGAATTCCCTTGTGTGTTATTTGTTGTTTTTCCCTTGCTGCTTTTAATATTTGTTCTTTGTGTTTGATCTTTGTTAATTTGATTAATATGTGTCTTGGGGTGTTTCTCCTTGGGTTTATCCTGTTTGGGACTCTCTGGGTTTCTTGGACTTGGGTGATTATTTCCTTCCCCATTTTAGGGAAGTTTTCAACTATTATCTCCTCAAGTATTTTCTCATGGTCTTTCTTTTTGTCTTCTTCTTCTGGAACCCCTATGATTCGAATGTTTAGAACAGTCTTATGGACTCTGTGGGAGAGGGAGAGGGTGGGAAGATTTGGGAGAATGACATTGAAACATGTAAAATATCATGTAAGAAATGAGTTGCCAGTCCAGGTTCGATGCACGATACTGGATGCTTGGGGCTAGTGCACTGGGACGACCCAGAGGGATGGTATGGGGAGGGAGGAGGGAGGAGGGTTCAGGATGGGGAACACATGTATACCTGTGGCGGATTCATTTTGATATTTGGCAAAACTAATACAATTATGTAAAGTTTAAAAATAAAATAAAATTTAAAAAAAAGAAAAAAAATTAAAGAATAAAAAGTCATATGATGATAATCTCTATAGATGTAGAAAAAGCTTGTGAATTCAACAAAATTCAACATCCATTTATGGAAAAACTCCAAAAAGTTTGTACAGAAGGAACAAACTTCACATATTAAGGGCCATTATGATAAGCCGGAATTGGAGAAGGAAATGGCAACCCACTCCAGTGTTCTTGCCTGGAGAATCCCAGGGACGGGGAAGCCTGGTGGGCTGCCGTCTCTGGGGTCGCACAAGTCGGACACGACTGAAGCGACTTAGCAGCAGCAGCAGCAGCATGATAAGCCAGAAGCTAACATCATACTGAATGGTAAAAAGCTGAAAACATTTACACTAAAATCAGGAATAAGACAAGGATGCTCACTTTCTCCACTTTTATTCAACATACTATTGGAAATTCTGGCCACAGTCACCAGGCAAGAAAAAGAAATTATAGGAATACAAATCGGAAAAGAGGTAAAATTGTCACTTTTTGCAGATGACATGATACTATACATAAAAAATCCTAAAGATATCTGCAAAAAAACACTACACCTCATCAATGAATTTGGTAAAGTTGTAGAATACAAAATTGATATACAAATATCTGTTACATTTCTATTCACTAACAATAAACTTGGACAGCAAGGCGATCAAACTAGTCAATCCTAAAGGAATTCAGCCCTGAATATTCATTGGAAGGACTGATGCTACAGCTGAAGCTGAAGTTCTATTACTTTGGCCACCTGATGCAAAGAACTGACTTATTGGAAAAGACCCTGATGCTGGGAAAGATTGAAGGTGGGAGGAGAAGGGGACGACCAAGGATGAGATGGTTGGATGGTATCCCTGACTCAGGAGACATGAGTTTGAACAATATTTGGAAAATGGTGAAGAGCAGGGAAGCCTGGCATGCTGCAGTCCACGGGGTCACAAAGAGTTGGACACAACTGGGTGACTGAACAACAACAACAACAACAAACTATCAGAAAGAGAAAATAATAAAACAATCCTATCAAAAAGGACAAAATACCTAGGAATAAATCTAACTAAGGAGATGAAAGATTTGTACTTGGAAAATTTTAAGATACTGATGAAAGAAACTGAAGACGACTCAAACAGATGGAAATATATACTATGTTCATGAATTGGAAGAATTAATGTTGCTAATATGACCATACCATCCAAAGCAATATACAGATTCAGTGCAGTTCCTATCAAAATACCAAGTTTTTTTTTTTTTTTTTCACATAACTAGACCAAATAATCTCAAAAATTTGTATGGAAACACAGAAGACCCAGTAGACAAAAGCAGTCTTGAGAAAGGAGAACAGAGCTGGAAGTATCACACTCCTTTAATTCAGACTATACTACAGAGCTACAGTAATCAAAATAGTATTGTACTGAAACAAAAACAGACTTAGAAATCAATGGAATGGAATAGAGAGCCTAGAAATAAACCCACACACCTGTAATAGGTTAATCTACAACAGAGGAGGCAAGAATACACAATGGATGATCTGGAGGGGTGGAGTTGGGGGGTGGGAGGGAGGCACAAGAGGAAGAGGATATATGTATATATCTGGTTGATTCACAATATTGTACACCAGAAACCAATACAGCATTGTAAAGTAATTATATTCCAATAAAAATAAAGTGAACTCCAAAGCAGTAAAAAACTTAAAAATTTTGTGGAAAAGACAGTCTTCAAGTCAGTCACATGTAAAAGAATGAAATTAGAACATTTCCTCACACCATATAAAAAAATACTCAAAATGGTTTAAAGATCTATAAGACTGGAAACCATAAAACTCCCAGAAGAAAAGATAGGAAGAAAACTCTTTGATATAAGTTGTAGCAATATTCTTATTGGATCTGTCTCCTAAGGCAAATGAAACAAGCAAGTATTAACAAATGAGGCCTAATTAAACCTAAACATTTTTACATACAAAAGGAAAACATCAATAAAATGAAAAAATTATCTACTGAATGGAAATATTTGCAAATGATATAGCTGTTAAGAAATACCAAAAATATATAACATCGTTCTCTATTGAGACATAGCCAGTTGGGGAAGAATGCTGTTACCTTAGAAAGAAATACCCAAAATATATTAATAGCCTATACAGTTTAATATAAAAATATAAAACAACTTGATTAAAAGGTATATGAAGATCTGAATATATGTTTTTCCAGAGAAGACATGTATGTGACCAGCAGGCACATGAAAAGATGCTCAACATTGCTAAGCATTAGAGAAATGCAATTCAAAACAGCAATGAGATATCACCTCATACCCATCAGAATGGCTGTTATCAAAAAGACCAGAAATAACAAAAGTTAGCAAGGTTGTAGAGAAAAGTGAACCCTTATAGATTGTTGGTGGGAATGTAAATTGATACAGACACTGTAAAAAACAGTATGGAGGTTCCTCAACAAACTAAACATAGAACTGTTATTAATATATAATTTAGCAATTGTTCTCCAGGGTACATATCCAAAGAAAAGAGAAACACTTAATTTGTAAAGATACATGTGCCTCAGTGTTTATAGCAGCACTATGTACTGCAGCCAAGGCATGGAAGTGATCTAAATGTTCATTGACATGTGAATGAATAAAGATGACATGCCATACACATACACAAACACACACACACAATGGAATACTACTCAGCCATAAAAAGATTGAAATTTTACCATTTGCAGCAACATGGGGGTAACTGGAAGATATTGCACTTAGTGAAGTAAGTCAGATAGAAAGAGACAAGTACTATATGTTTTCACCTTATATATGCAGCCTAAAAAACAAAGCAAATGAATATAACAAACAAACTCACAGAGAGGAAACTACTTTTATTGGTGGGGAGAGGGAAGGCTGCAGGGGAAACATAGTGATAGAAGATTAAGAGGTATAAACTACTATGCATAAAATAAATAACCTAAAAGGATGTATTATGCAGCACAAGGAATATAGTCAGTATTTTATAATAACTTTAAATTGAGTATAATCTATAAACATTTTGAATCACTGTGTTATGCACCTGAAACAATTATATTGTAAATCAAGTTGATAGAAAGAAAAGGAAAACATAGTTTTGTAGGATATTGTTGTAATTGCTATGGAGTAGTAAATAAAATAAACATAGTTTCTGCTTTTGTGTTGCTCTGAGTTTATTGTGAGAGGAAAGGCTTAAATAACCACAGAGATAAGTGTGTGATTCCAAATTGTGAGGCCACTTGAAATACAATACAGGGAGCTATAGAATATTTAAAAATAAAAGGAGAGAGAGTAAATATACTTTATATTGGAAGATGTGGGTTAAAGAAGGCAATAGAGAAAGAAATAAAATTTGGACATAAAAGTTTGTTACAAAAGGAAACTTCATGAATTTTATAATGAAACTCAAATTAGTTATGTGCTTATCTTCAACTGATTGGTCAGAAAATGGGGAAAAAAAAGAAGAAAAAGCAAAGATCTATTTAGTCCATTAATTACTCAAATCAATAATTAACTTTACCTAAATTGTACATTCTATATGCTATCAAATAGTTTGAACTGAACATTCATATTGGCTAAAAATCTTATTCTAAAAGCAGTAACAATACATATGGGAACATATTGACTACCTTGGTACTCCAATTCTGATTAAACTAATTAGCATATATTTGTTTATAAATAGGCCTGCTGCTTTTGTAGACAAGTATTAGAGAATACATTAATGACCAGAGTAGACTTTAAACATTCCGTTATCATCATTTCTACCATGGATGGATAAATGTTAGAAGAAAAATATTTTTTCTAACCATTTTCCCCCAAATGTTTATTTAATAGAGATACATGACTGTTATATAGAATAAGAAATGAGAGCTAGAGAAAGAATAAACTATTATAAATCACCCATAATCCTACTATTCACAGGAATATAGCTTGCCACATTTATGCTGTGTGATTTTATGAAATGCCTTATTTTATATGCTACCCACTCCAGTATTCTTGAGCTTCTTTTGTGGCTCAGCTGGTAAAGAATCCATCTGCAATGTGGGAGACCTGGGTTTGAAACCTGGGTTGGGAAGATCCCCTGGAGAAAGGAAAGGCTACCCACTCCAGTATTCTGGCCTGGAGAATTCCATGGATTGTATAGTCCGTAGGGTCGCAAAGAGTCAGACACCACTGAGCGACTTTCACTTTCACTTATATGCTACCTACCCATTTGTAGTCTGTTTAAAGAATATGTCATAGTTTATCAATATCCTAGTATTGGGTATTTAAGATGGCTTAGAGTTATATTAAGGTAAACACTGAGAATGGAACTTGTCAGTCAAAGGGTACGCACATTTTAAAGTTTATATTATTTTTATTGTTTATTTCTCCTAAAAGATCAAATGTGCTGTAGCCAACATAAGTTTATGTGTGTCCTTTTTCAGAATAACATTGTTAAGAGCAGGCAGTGATCTTCTTTTAATCTTCATGAATATAATAGACAGTTTTATTATGTGAATTTTTATTCTTTCCAACACATAAATACCATAATCATTCCCATTTGTTAATATGGAAACTATGCTGTAAGAGAGTAAATGACTGCCTTGAAAGTGAAAGTCAGTCACTCAATCGTGTCAGACTCTTTGGGACCCCATGGACTACACAGCCCATGGAATTCTCCAGGCCAGAATATTGGGTAGCCTTTCCCTTCTCCAGGGGATTTTCCCAACCCAGGGATGGAACCCAGGTCTCCTGCATAGCAGGAGGTTTCTTTACCAGCTGTGCTTTAGATCACACATATTGAAACTTGGATTTGGACCAGATCTATACTACAGATGCTATGCTTTTAACCACTGTATCCCTTGTTGCATATTGTTATCTAGTAGACAAGTATCTCCTTATCACATCTTATTTGTTCCTATTTTTTCACATGTTTACATTTCAAAGCAGTGTTTCCCTATCCTTTATACTTATCATCTTCCTATATCCCCACAGATAAATCCCATTAGCTTTTGATTGGAGTTGCATTGTCATAATCTCAGAGTTAAAACATACCACTGAGGCCATCTGAAAACTTGTACAGGTTGTCAGATGAAATGTGGTGAGCTCACGAGAAGCAATTAAAGATATTGGAAATATGTCTTCTACTGCAGAGTTAGAGGTTCCACTCTTAGAAGCCAATGTGAAGATCAAAATTCCATAGTTTGGGTGCAAACTGGAGGTAGTGTAGGTGAGTATGAGGAACAAAATGCTAGATTTTGTGCATTTTGTGCAAAATGCAGTAGGGAGACTTGAGTTCTGGTCAGCTGGCCTTCCAGTCAAGTTGCCATTTTCCAGTGAATGACCAATCACTTAAACTCATTTGGTCTCAGAATATATATTCTTTCATGATCTTTAAATTGTTTTTAAGTTTAGGTATATTTGGTATTAAGTATAAGTTTCAGATATACAACACAGTGATTCACAATTTTTAAAGATTATACTTCATTTATAATATTTTCAATATTGGCTATATTCCCTGTCTGTACAGTATATGCTTGTAGCTTATTTATTTTATACATAGTAGTATATGTTTTATTATTTTGTACATAGTAGTTTGTACCTCGTAATCCTTTTCCCCTGCCTTTCCTCTTCCCCTCTTCCATCTTCCCACTGGTAACCACTAGTTTGCTCTCTACATCTGTGGGTTTGTTTCTTTTATGTTATATTCACTGGTTTTATTTTTTTAGCTTCCACATATTTGCAACAACATGGATACACTTGAAGGGTATTACGTTTAGTGATCTTTCCATTTCCAAAATTAAATTTTGGAAAGATTTTTTTGAGAAATGTTAGTAGTTTCTTTTTATCAGGAAAAATCAGAAAATAGGGTCTCAATTAATAGTTTAATATTGTAATCCTTGTATCTAACTTTAGCTTGACAGTAAATGAGAAATTAATGGAAAGCAAAAGCAGTTTTCTGAGAGAAAACCAGTTACTATAAGAGGAGAAACAAGCCAGCCTGGTCACTGAGTTATACCCATTGTTTCCATTAAGATCCCTCTTGTTTAATGGCACAATTTAAATGCAAGAACCTTCAAGAGAACTATGCCCATTTAATCTGACAGTTATTACTTGACTTCAGAGTACCCTGAAAAGTAGTTAAATCAATGGCTACATAATTTTAGCATTTTTAAATGGTTGATATACTTCAATAAATCACAGTATGATTAGAAGTAATTTATTTATTCCAACATTTATTCAGCCATTTTCAAAACCGTTGAGAACCATCCTTCCATATGGTAAGGAAAGAAGCAAATGAAACTAAAACCTCAAACTCAAAATCCTCTTTACTATTCATGGTAACACTTCATTATCATTTAAATGTTCTGTTAGAGGGATTTTGATTTAATAATGGTTTATTAACTGTAATAAAATATTATATGGTTAGAGGAAAAATGGAAAATTCTTTTTAAATGGAGGTGAAATTCTGAGAAATTTTATTAAGAATACATAAATATTTAGAAACTTATCGATGTGTAGGTTGGTATTTATCAATACCTTAAAGATTTGTTTCCTGTTCCAGTATTTAATAATAAATGTTGATTAAACATCAATTTATATTAAAGACATTGTTCTAGTCTCTGGAATTGCAATGGTGAGTGGGAGAGTGCGTGTTCTACAGGACTCCAAGTCTAACAGACTGAGTAAGTCAATTTCACTCTCTTTGACCTACTGATAGTCTTTTATAATTATACCAAGTGGCACTTGGCCCCCAGGTCTGGAGAACCTGGAAGAATGTATAGATCAAGATTGAAGGATAACAGAACACACATTTAGTGAATATAATGGTGAGTCAGAATTTGATTCTGTTTCTTAGGGTTCTAATTCCAAATTTCATGCTCTTTGCCCTGCACCACTCAGTCTAAACCTATTGTGTTCCAGACACTATACCAGGCACTGGCGATGAAGCTGAACAAGATAGGTAAGGTCTTTGCTTTAAAAAACCTACAGTCTAGTGGGGGACACAGAAAAATAATTGCATGAATTATTAATATTTTCTAATCCCTAATAAAATATAAATAATTTTGAAGTGTTAGCATTCAGTGTAAAATAAGAAATTAAAAAAAAAATCTTTGGTATTCTTTCTTAACATAGAGAAGGCTGATTCTGCTTGCATTGAGAGTGGTGAGTAAATGTGCTACTCCTAAATCTACTGTGCTCTGTGATTTAACTGAATCTTTGTGAAGAGGAACTAAAAAGCCTCTTGATGAAAGTGAAAGTGGAGAGTGAAAAAGTTGGCTTAAAGCTCAACATTCAGAAAACTAAGATCGTAGCATCTGGTCCCATCACTTCATGGCAAATAGATGGGGAAACAGTGGAAACAGTGTCAGACTTTATTTTTTTGGGCTCCAAAATCACTGCAGATGGTGATTGCAGCCATGAAATTAAAAGACACTTACTCCTTGGCAGGAAAGTTATGACCAACCTAGACAGCATATTAAAAAGCAGAGACATTACTTTGCCAACAAAGGTCAGTCTCGTCAAGGCTATGGTTTTTCCAGTGGTCATGTATGGATGTGAGAGTTGGACTGTGAAGAAAGCTGAGTGCGAAGAATTGATGCTTTTGAACTGTGGTGTTGGAGAAGACTCTTGAGAATCCCTTGGACTGCAAGGAGATCCAACCAGTCCATTCTAAAGGAGATCAGTCCTGGGTGTTCATTGGAAGGACTAATGCTGAAGCTGAAACTCCAATACTTTGGCCACCTCATGTGAAGAGTTGACTCATTGGAAAAGACCCTGTTGCTGGGAGGGATTGTGGGCAGGAGGAGAAGGGGACGACAGAGGATGAGATGGCTGGATGGCATCACTGACTTGATGGACATGAGTTTGGGTAAACTCCGGGAGCTGGTGATGGACAGGGGGGCCTGGTGTACTGCGGTTGATGGGGTCGGAAAGAGTCAAACACGACTGAGTGACTGAACTGAACTGAACTATGTATATTTTGTGCTGTGTTGTGAGTAGTTGCTCAATCGTGTCCAACTGTTTGCAACCCCATGGACTGTAGCCCGCCAGGCACCTTTGTCCATGGGGTTCTCCAGCCAAGAATACTGTAGTGGGTTGCCATGCCCTCCACCAGGGGATCTTCCCAACCCGGTAATCTTTCCAACCTAGGTCTCCTGCCTTGAAAGTGGGTTCTGTACCGTCTGAGCCACATATGTACATGTTACAATGAGGTGATTTTCGACTACTACCTTATAAATACCCTGAAGCAAACTGATAGCATTATTGTGACAAGTGTTGTTTTTAATTATCAATAGGAGATATGTAATTTTATTTGACTGAATTGGTATAATTACAACAAAGAACAATGAAAATTCAAATTTTAGTGAGCTTAAGCTGCCTAAAATTGGGATGAATGTTAGATTAATACTGAGACTCAGGTTCAATCCCTGGGTCAGGAAAATCCTCTGGAGAAGGAAATGGCAGCCTACTCCAGTGTTCTTGCCTGGGAAATGCCATGGACAGAGAAGCCTGGCGGGCTACAGTCCATGGGGCCACAAAGATCCGAACACAACTTAGCAACTAGAGAGCAGCAGTGGCAGCGGCAGCAGGGTTTTCAATACTGAAAAAAAAGTTCTTGTATTTGTATTTGTAAAAGTATTTGTATTGGGGTAAAGAAAAGCTGCTTTCATTTTTACAGATGTTTAGTATGTACTCTGAAAAAAACATGCAAATTTTAATTTCTTAGATTCCTTTAACAACTTCAGTTCCCTTAAAAGCTTTTTAATGAACAGATTTCAGAAAGCCATAAGGTCTTACTTAAACTAAGAAACATACAATACCACAATAAGAAAGTACAGAATGAATATATTAGTAGGGGTACTACCGTCGAACTTGTTACTTATGTAGAAAACCTAGTGAAAAAGACCTGATTCTGTAATCAAAATTTAGTAGAGTACCAGAGCTAGTATATTTGATAGTAGATTTATCTTTAATTGGTTTTAAGAAAGTTCTTGTAGTAAAATCTCCTTACAAATTCACAGAGGAAGAATTTCATTTATCTGACATTTTGAGGGCTATTGTAAAAGGTTCAAAAGTAAGACAAAGAGATATTAAAAAACAAAAACAAACCAAAATAAACAAGCAAATGAACAAAAAAACCCCAGTCTAATTCTTCCTTTTTGATAGCTTAGTTTTAAAGTATATTATAGAAGATTCAGAAGAGCTGATAGAAAGCCCCAAGTCTTAATTATATGACATTTACTTTCTAACTAATAAAACATGTGACCTGATATCACTTAATCTTGATATACTTTTGTTTGCTATTGGCAATGATACATAAAAATGTCAGTGTGAAAGCATGAGTTATTTCACAGAAGTGAATTTTCCAGATAACTTTGTACCTTCCTGCACAATTATTTAAACAGAAATTTGAGAAAAGTCTTTCAAATGATACTACATATTTTCTTTATACTGTATATTATATATTACGTAAATTAAGAAAATATTTTCATCACCAGGAGCACTACACATGCTCGTACTAGTTTAACACCTTAATTCCAAATACCATAATAGGGTAAGGCAGTTTTGTTACTATAATCTTAAGGGTAACCTTTTAAAATAGTGTATCAAATGTATCCTTTTTGTTAATATATACATATATTTTCACACAAAATTAGACTTCTCATAAAATTAAAACAAATATAAAACAAGATAATATAAGGCATGCATAAACACTTCCACATACATTTACAAGGAAAGGATTAAATACAATGTAGGTGTCCAACCACCTGAAGTCTAATTTTTATTGAACTTGCTCTTATTGAGATTTTGTTTTTCTGGAAAGCTGAATTAAAAAAGAGAAATAATGTCTATTAAAGGAAGAAAACATATTTGCCTAAACACTAAAATACTTTCTGCTGCCATTAGACCCAAAGAGGACTTTGTTACGCAAATCTTTTGTTTGCAAACAAGAGAGTTTATTGATTAAGATGGGAATCAGCAAAGTTTTTATAGAAAGGACAGGAAAGTACAAAGTTTAGAGTTTGTGGGCCATGTGGGCTTTGTCTCAACTACTAAACTTTGCAATTGTAGCATGAAAAGAGCCACAGACAAAATGTAAATAATGAACATTGCTGTTTCCCAATAAAAGCTTATTTATAGTCACATTAATTTGAATTTCATATATTTTAACATGCCATAAAACATTACTTTCCTTTTTTTCACTAATCACTTAAAAATGTAAAAAACATTCTTAGCTCACTGGCCATCCAAACACAGGTGGCAGTCTGCATTTGGCTCTCAGGTCTTAGTTGGCTGACCTCTGCTTAAGATAATTACATCTCTAGTCAGATTGCTGATTTCTATCCTATTTAAAATTGCAGCATCTCTACCCTTAGAGTCTTTAGGTCCCTTCTTTTATTTAATTTTCTTCACAGAACTTATCACAACCTTAAGTACTGTATATATAGTACATTTTTTTATTTGTTGTCTCACTATTAAAATAAACATTTCACACAGGCAAGGAGTTTTGTGTCTTGTGTTCATTGCTAAATAATTAGCACCTAGTGACTGGTACATGTTATATGATCAGTAAATACTTATTTTATCAATAGGTATCAGTCAGTTCAGTTCAGTCGCTCAGTTGTGTCCGACGCTTTGTCACCCCATGAATTGCAGCACGCCAGGCCTCCCTGTCCATCACCATCTCCCGGAGTTCACTCAGACTCATGTCCATCGAGTCGGTGATGCCATCCAGCCATCTCATCCTCTGTCGTCCCCTTCTCCTCCTGCCCCCAATCCCTCCCAGCATCAGAGTCTTGTCCAATGAGTCAACGCTTCACATGAGGTGGCCAAAGTACTGGAGTTTCAGCTTCAGCATCAGTCCTTCCAATGAACACCCAGGTCTGATCTCCTTTAGAATGGACTGGTTGGATCCCCTTGCAGTCCAAGGGATTCTCAAGAGTCTTCTCCAACACCACAGTTCCAAAGCATCAATTCTCCAGCACTCAGCTTTCTTCACAGTCCAACTCTTACATCCATACATGACCACTGGAAAAACCAGTCTTGGTTTTAGCCTTGATGAGATGGATCTTTGTTGGCAAAGTAATGTCTCTGCTTTTTAACATGCTGTCTAGATTGGTCATAACTTTCCTTCCAAGGAGTAAGTGTCTTTTAATTTTATGGCTGCAATCACCATCTGCAGTGATTTTGGAGCCCAAAAAAATAGTCTGACACTGTTTCTACTGTTTCCCCATCTATTTGCCATAAAGTGATGGGACCAGATGCCATGATCTTCGTTTTCTGAATGTTGGGCTTTAAGCCAACTTTTTCACTCTCCTCTTTCACTTTCATGAAGAGGTATAGTTCTGATGTTTATAGGACATATAAATTTGGAAGCCATTAATATATACAATGCCATAAGCATTTAGCTGTGATAACTCAAAATGACACTGTAACTACGAAAGAGAAAAGAGAATAAGATCAAACTTTGAGAAGCTCCTACATTTAGGTGAAAAAATGAGAAAAGGCCTGAAAGAACATTGAAAAGTGGTTGGTGATACCAGATCAAAAGCAGAAATATTTGATTTCATGGAAGTCAAAAGAGAAAATGAACAACTATATTGAAATCTTCTAAAATATAAATGAAACGTGAAACATTCTGCTTGGATTTTTCAACATAGAACATATTGGTGGACTTGATATAATAGAAGCAGATTTTTTAGAGTAGTGGAGACAGATGCAACATTGAAGTGAGGAGCAGTAATGTGTAGTAATTAGGAGTGTGATTTTGGCATAAGGATGATCAAATTAACATATGGTAACGGTGTGAGTGCATGCTAAGTTGCTTCAGTTGTGTTCGGCCAGGTCCTCTGTCCATGGAGATTCTCCTGGCAAGAATACTGGAGGGGGTTGCAATTCCTACTCCTGGGGATCTTCCCGACCAAGGAATTGAACCCGTTTCTCAATCTTCTGCATTGGCAGGTGGGTTCTTTACCACTAGTGCCACAATGACACAAGTTAATAAATCTAAAAAATAGTCCCAAACATATGAGGAGACATTATATATGACAGAGACTGACCAACATATAAATACATGAGCGAGAAAGGCAAGACCATAAATGTTATTGGGCTTAATGGGGAAAACAAAGTTCAGTTTGACCTCTTTTCCCCCACAGTTTCATATGAAACCACAAAGGACCTCAAATAGCCAAAGCAATCTTGAGAAAGAACAAAACTGGAAACATCACACTTAACTGATAACAAAATACTTAAAATATCTGCAGTCATTAAAATATGTGGTACAAGCATAAAGACAGACATATAGACCAAGGAACACAAAACAGAGCCCAGAATTTTATTGGTGCAGAGATAGTCAACTGATCTTTGATAAGGGTGCTAAAAATTCACAATGGGGAAAAGGTAGTCTTCAATAGTTGGTGTTTGGAAAATGGACATTTGCATGTGAAAGAATGAAATTGGGTTCTCACCCGAAAAAGTAAAGTCACTCAGTTGTGTCCAACTCTTTGTGACCCCATGGACTGTAGCCTACCAGACTCCTCTGTCCATGGGATTTTTCAGGCAAGAATACTAGAGTGGGTTGCCATTTCCTTATCCAGGGGATTTTCCCGACCCAGGGATTGAACCCAGATCTTGGATCGAAACCAGGTCTCCCACATTGCAGGCAGATTCTTTACCCTCTAAGCCACCAGGGAAGCCCCCCAAATCAACAAAAATCAACTCAAAATGAATTAAGAAATTGCTAAGACCAATGTCAAGAAGCGTTCCCCTGTGTTTTCTTCCAAGAAATTTAGAGTTTCAGGTCTTATATTTAAATCTTTGCAGTGATTTTTTGGATATAACCAATAGCACAGGCAACAAAAGCAAAAAATAGAAAAATGGGACTATACCAAAGAAAAAGGCTCTGCACAGCAAAGGAAGAAGATAATAGGTGAAAAGACTACTTATAGAATGGGAGAAAAATATTTGCAAACCCTATATCTGATGAGAGATTAATATCCAAAATATATAAGGAACTCACAAAACTTAATAGTGAGAAAACCAAATAACCCAATTTAAAAATAGGCGAAAGTCATGAATAGACATTTCTCCATAAAAAACATACAATAGCCAACAGATATAAGAAAATGCTATGTTATCGAAAGAGCAAAGGGACTTTAAGTCACCCAGACCATGAATTTATTATCAACTTTGTAAAATGGAAATAAGATCTGCTTTGTATCATTTTTATACAGATTAAAATAGTGGTGTCATTTTCTATTTCTTTCAAAGTGCAAGCCAATTGAACCTAAGAAAACAATATTGAAATCCCTGCCAAGCTATATTTGAACCTTAGAAGAGGGATATTTTGTTTCCTACTCACTAGATACTGTGATTTCAAAATAGGCTGAAGGCTGCTGACTATTCAGGGGGCAAGATAACTTCTGAGTCACTCAGGTCTTTGGACTTTCCCAGAATGTTACTCATATTTCATTGATTAAATGCATTAGTTTTAGTTATTGTTGTTGTTAACCTATCTTAATCATAAAACTAGAAACTTCTGAAGGTAGTGGCTGTATATATATTTTTGTCTATATCTGAAAGACAAATCATTCATTCTAGAATTCATAGGTGACCATTAACCAATGAGAAAATGAAATAGCAAACTGATAGAATTATGAATTTAGGGAAGGAGTTATTCTCTTTACTCCTTTGATACTGCTTTCTCAGTTTATTAGATTAGTTACAATTTGCAAAGCTAATGTCATTAAAGGATTCACTAAATGAAAATAAAATAATTGCATAAAGATTTTGTTCAGATATAAAACATCACTAAATCCAAATAAATTCTTTGTCTCAGTGAGATTTTCAGTACAGTTTTGAAGGATCTTGGCATTTAAGAAGATAAAACTGGAATATTTTATAGAGAGCTCTGTTATAAATTGCAAAATTACAGCTTGATTTCCCAGAGCAAAGTGTTTTTTGGCTAAAGCCTTTGGCTTTGTGCTGGAGACTAATGGCTCAGGTCAGAGGTTTGGCATTGGGTTTACCCTGGGCCAGAGGGACAAACTGTAGTTGTCTCTGATGAGATTAAGCTAATCTTCCAGCCCAGCTGGCTCATGTAAATCCAAAGCATACTCCTACTGAGGGGCATACTCAAGTATTTTTGGCTTCATGAAAAGTAATGCTTAATAAAAGTGTATTAATGTCACCAAATGCAATACTCTGTTATTAGCTGATGTTCTAGAGACAATGGTTGTTTGAAGGGATAGTTGTCCCTTCCTGGAAAGGGAGAGAAAAAACTTTTAGTTTTTGTTAATACAAAACTCTTAAGTTTATTTAAAAAAATTATTTTTGAGATAATTGTAGATCACACGCAGTTGTAAGAAATAACATAGAGAGGATCTACCTTTCCCCCAGTTTACCATATAAACAGGAAGTTGACATTGATATGAATCATCAACTTTATTGAAATTTCACCAGTTTACACACACTAATTTCTGTGTATGTGTGTGTATGAGTGTGTGTGTGTGTGCTTGGTTCTACAGCAAACAATTTTATCACAACATAAATTCATGCAACCACCGCTACAGTCAAGGTACAGGGCAGTTCCGTCACTGGGCTCACCTTTCACTGCCACAGTCACCTCCCTCCCCTGCACCTTCCTAAACCCTGGCAACCACTAATCTGTTTTCCAGCACTTTAATATTGTCATTTCAAGAATGCTGTATAAATAGAACCATGTAAACTTGTAGCTTCTTTCATTATGCATAATTCCCTTGAGATCTATCTAAATTCTTGCATGTATTGCTAGTTTTGTTCCTTTTTATTACTGAATGGATGCTATGGCATAGATTTACTACAGCTTGTTCAACTGTTCACCCACTGAAGAAAATTTACATTGCTTCCATTTGGAAACGTTTGTGGGCAGGTTTTTGTGTGGACATTAATTTTCATTTTTCTGACATAAATGCCCAGAGTGTAATTGTTAGGTCATATGTTAAGCACATTTTTAGTTTTGTATGAAACCGCCAGAGTAGATATACAATTTTGTATACTCACCAGCATTATATGGATAAACTAATTTCTTTGCATCTTCTCATCATTTGGGGTCATCATATTTCTTATATTAGGTGTACAATGATACCACATTGTGGGTTTCATTTTCATAATGGCTAATCATGGTGAACATACTTTCATGTGCTTAGTTTTTAATCTGTATAGTCTCTTTAGTAAAACATCTTTCATGTCTTTTCTTCTAAATGGATTTTTTTTAAACATTGAGTTTTGATACTTTTAATATATTTTAGATATTTGTCTCTTGTTAGATATGTGCAAGTATTTTTTTTTTCCAGTTTGTAGTTGGTTTTTTCATTCTCTTCAAGTTTTATAGTCTTGCATTTTATATTTAAGTTCATGATACATTTTGAGTTAACTTTCTGTGTAAGATGTAACGTTTAGGTGGAAGTTGGATTTTTCCCCCAATATATGTCCAATTTTTCCAGCACCATTTGTTGAAAAGACTGTATTTGCTAGTATTGTGCTGTCTTCATTGCTGCAGTGATAGAATATGCCATAACACTGGATAGGGTGGTTTCTACTACCTTGTTCCTTTTTCGATGTTCTTAGCTATTCTAGATATTACACTTTTCTGTTTACATTTAAGAATAAGCTTGTCTATGTCTACCAAGAAACTTTGCTGGAATTTTGATAGGAATTGCATTAAAGTTATAGATAAATTTGGGGAGAATTTCCCAATTAATTACTATCAATATGTTGAGTCTTCCAATTCACTAATATTGTATATCTCTCCACTACTTTAGATGTTCTTTGATTTTTTTCATCAACATCTTGTAATTTTCAGAATATAGATCCTGTCCATATTTTGATAGATTTGCTATTTTATAGATTATAGATGATACTATATTTTAAGTTTCATTTCCACATGTTCATCATTATGTTTTAGTTTCTTGACTATTTCTTTGGCTCTACTCTCATCTATTGCTTTTCCTCATAGTCAGCATGCACTGCCTGCAAAATTTCTAATAATTTGCTGTCTTTGATTTGCCATGGGCAGAAACTTGATCATGATTGCAGGATCTGGGACTCTGGTAGAGTTCCTTAAAGAATCAAGTGACATCATCAGTGAAATGGAGATGAAAAATAGTGGTACCTACTTCATGGGGTGCCTATGAAAACTAAATTATAATATACAAAAATCATAGTATTCAATATGGAATAAATATTCCATATATTGAATGGTTAAAAAAAAGAATGGTTGAATTCAATATATGGTTAACAAAAAAAGAATCAAGTGACCTCTGAGGCAGATATCATATGCTTGCAAGTCTTCTTCTTTTCATGGGCAGGTTTACTTACTCTTGTGTTCATGGCTATTTTCTGGATGATGAAAATTGCAAGTTTGATTACTGACATGTATGGTTTCTCAGCAATGAGGACAATAGTGACAAATATCAATGAAAGTAATACATAAATCATTTTCATTTTGGGTCAATTTCCCCAAAGTCCTTTTAATAATGTCAACATAACATGCTATATCAAAAAGATAATTTGGTTTCTGAAATATTGTAGAAGACTGATGAGTTTTGACAGAATTTCTTAAACTTACAAAAAAGCATATGTATTTCCCCTGTGCTATTAAATGGACTCATGTAAATAAGAAAAGTTTATTTTTGGTCCTAAAACATTGGAACAGTTTAGTCACCGTGACAACATACATACTATTCAGTTCAGTTCAGTCACTCAGTCGTGTCTGACTCTTTGCGACCCCATGAACCACAGCACGCCAGGCCTCCCTGTCCATTACCAACTCCCAGAGTCCACCCAAACCCATGTCCATTGTGTCGGTGATACCATCCAACCATCTCATCCTCTGTCATCCCCTTCTCCTCCCGCCCTCAATCTTTCCCAGCATCAGGGTCTTTTCAAATGAGTCAGCTCTTTGCATTACGTGGCCAAAGTATTGGAGTTTCAGCTTCAACATCAGTCCTACCAATGAACACCCAGGACTGATCTCCTTTAGGATGGACTGGTTGGATCTCCTTGCAGTCCAAGGGACTCTCAAGAGTCTTCTCCAACACCACAGTTCAAAAGCATCAATTCTTCAGCATGCAGCTTTCTTTAGAGTCCAACTCTCACATCCATACAGGACCACTGGAAAAACCATAGCTTTGACTAGACGGACCTTTGTTGGCAAAGTAATGTCTCTGCTTTTTAACATGCTGTCTAGGTTGGTCATAACTTTCCATCCAAGGAGCAAGCGTCTTTTAATTTCATGGTTGCAATCACCATCTGCAGTGATTTTGGAGCTCAAAAAAATAAAGTCAGCCACTGTTTCCCCTGTTTCCCCAACTATCTGCCATGAAGTGATGGGACTGGATGCCATGATCTTAGTTTTCTAAATGTTGAGCTTTAAGCCACCTTTTTCACTCTCCTCTTTCACTTTCAAGAGGCTCTTTAGTTCTTCTTCACTTTCTGCCATAAGGGGTGGTGTCATCTGAACATCTGAGGTTATTGATATTTCACTAGCTTTGTAGTGATGCTTCCTAAGGCCCACTTGACTTCACATTCCAGGATGTCTGGCTTTAGGTGAGTAATCACACCATTGTGATTATCTGGGTTGTGAAGATCTTTTTTGTACAGTTCCTCTGTGTATTCTTGCCACCTCTTGATATCTTCTGCTTCTGTTAGGTCCCTACCACTTCTGTCCTTTATTGAGCCCATCTTTGCATGAAATGTTCCCTTGGTATTTCTAATTTTCTTGAAGAGGTCTCTAGTCTTTCCCATTCTATTGCTTTCCTCTATTTCTTTGCATTGATCACTGAGGAAGGCTTTCTAATCTCTCCTTGCTATTCTTCAGAATTCTGCATTCAAATGGATGTATCTTTCCTTTTCTCCTTTACTTTTCAATTCCCTTCTTTTCACATCTATTTTTATGGCCTCCTCAGACAGCCATTTTGCTTTTTTGCATTTCTTTTTCTTGAGGATGGTCTTGATCCCTGTCTCCTGTACAATGTCACGAACCTCCATCCATAGTTCCTCAGGCACTCTGTCTGTCAGATCTAGTCCCTTAAATCTATTTCTCACTTCCAATGTATAGTCATAAGGGATTTGACTTAGGTCATACTTGAATGGTCTAGTGCTTTTCTTCACTTTCTTCAGTTTCAGTCTGAATTTGGTAATAAGGAGTTCATGATCTGAGCCACAGTCAGCTGCCAATCTTGTTTTTGCTGACTGCATAGAGCTTCTACATCTTTGGCTGCAGAAAATGTAACCAATCTGATTTCAGTGTTGACCATCTGGTGATGTCATGTGTAGAGTCTTCTCTTGTGTTGTTGGAGGAGGGTGTTTGTTATGACCAGTGAATTCTCTTGGCAGAACTTTATTTGCCTTTGCCTTGCTTCATTCTGTAATCCAAGGCCAAATTTGCCTGTTACTCCAGGTGTTTTTTGACTTCCTACTTTTGCATTCCAGTCCCCTATAATGAAAAGGACATCTTTTGCGGGTGTTAGGTCTAGAAGACCTAACCTTCATAGAACCATTCAACTTCAGCTTCTTTAGCATTACTGGTCGGGTCATAGACTTGGATTACCATGATATTGAATGGTTTGCCTTGAAAATGGACAGAGATCATTCTGCCGTTTTTGAGATTGCATCCAAGTACTGCATTTTGGACTCTTTTGTTGACTATAATGGCTACTCCATTTCTTCTAAGGGATTCCTGCCCACAGTAGTAGATATAATTGTCATCTGAGTTAAATTCACCCATTCCAGTCCATCTTAGTTCGCTGATTCCTAGAATGTCGATTTTTTTCTCTTGCCATCTCCTGTTTGACCACTTCCAATTTGCCTTGATTCATGGACTTCACTTTCACTTTTCACTCTCATGCATTGGAGAAGGAAATGGCAACCCACTCCAGTGTTCTTGCCTTGAGAATCCCAGGGACAGGGGAGCCTGGTGGGCTGCCGTCTATGGGGTCGCACAGAGTCGGACACGACTGAAGCGACTTAGCAGCAGCAGCAGTAGCATGGACCTAACATTCCAGGGTCCTTTGCAATATTGCTCTTTACAGCATCAAACCTTGCTTCTATCACCATACTATTAAGTACATACTATTAAGTAGACAATTAAATAACTAGCAGCATTTGCTATTCTGTTTTCAGGTCTTATGAGCAGCACTGATACAAACTTAAGATGGTAGACACTGCATTTAGTGATAGAAATTCATTATGATGTACCAATAATTTAAGAAAAGTTATTTCAGTTATGTAAAGTGAAAAAGAGGTTTCACATTCATAAGATTCATTAATTATAAAATAGCCAAATCTCACTTTGGTTTGGCCTACATGGACCAGCTCACTTTCCCTCAAACATTCCTTAATAATACCCTCCTCTGAGCTGCTGCCAATTATTTCCTCTAAAGCTGGCTTCTTTTTTTGCAACTTGCTTACCTTTCCCGGTAACTTTGACTGACTAGTGAGTGTGTTTTACTTTTCTGATGTGATAGGCAAGCAACTCATATGCAGAAACTGTAACTATTAATGCCATCTCCTATATGTTTTACATATAAAAGACATTCTATAGCAATGCTATGTAATTATTTAATGAAATTAGTCATGTCTCCTGTTCTATTCCATATGTGGTACAGCTTAATTCTATCCCAATTTGCCTAATGCTGATATTTTTAGTGGTTGCAAACTGGTGATAGTAATGATTTTCCATATAGTGTTTTATATGACACACCCATACATACACACACATAATGCATACAAATCATAGGCATAAAGATCAATATGTTTTTATGTATATACTATATATCTGCTACTTAGATCAAGATAAAAACATTTTTATCACTCAGAAAGTTGCATCTCATGCTATGCCCAGGTAAAAGGAATGGTCACCCACTCCAGTATTTTTCCCTGGAGAACTTCATGGACTGAGTCTGGGGAGCTACAGTCCATATGGTTGCAGATGTCGGACACAAGGGAGGGACTAACACTTTCCCTTTCATATGCATATTTCACTTTCCCCACTCCGAAGTAATCAGTTTTAAAAATTGAGATATAATTCACATATAAATTTCACCATTTAAAAATGTACAATTCAGTAGTTTTTCGTATGAACAATGTTGTGTACCCATCACCATCCTCCAGAACATTTTCATCACCTGGAAAATAAACTTCAGCCACATTAGTGATAACTTTCTATTATCGCTTCCCCCAAGTCCTTGGAAAGGACTAATTTACTCTCTGTCTCTATGGATTTGCTAGTTCTGGACATTTCTTATAAGTTAAACCATATTCACATGATATATGGTCTTTTGTGACTGGTTTATTTCATTTAGCATGTCTTCCAGTTTTATCCATGTTACAACATGTATCAGTATTTTGTTTATTTTTAATGAGTAAATAATATTTTCTTGCATGAATTTACTACACTTTGATTATTCATTTATCCATTGATGGACATTTGAGTTGTTTGTTGTAACTACGATTTTGATGCTAAACTTCATATAAGTGGAATCATACAGTATATATGTAATATTTAATTATATGGATATATCAAAGGTGCCATCTTCGTTCTATGGCTGATGAACATGAGGGTTGCTTCTAAGTTGGGGCTGTTATGTATAAACATATTATGAAATTTCTGTTAGTGAACATATTTACAGACTTCTGTAGTGTATATTCATAGGAATTAAATTGATGAGTTGTAGTATTGGTAGGAGTTTGGTTTTATTAAGAAGCTGTCAAAGAGTCTTGAAAGTGATAGTATTATTTGGCATTCCCACTAGAACACCTGGTAGACCGGTTGTTCCATATGTTCTCCACATTCTTGGCATATTCTTGGTATATTGGCAGCCTTTTACATTTAAGCCATTGCAGTCTGTGTGTGTATGTATTGCCATCTAATTGTGGTTTTAATTTGCATTTCCCCATATTTAATGAGTTTGAAAACCTTTAAAAATCACATTGTTTAGGTAATCTCTTTTGTAGTTGCCCAACTCATAAGTTTCTTTCTTTCTTTTTTGTAAATTAGGTTCTCTGACTATTTCCTATTGATTTGAAGAATTTTTTCATTTTATCTGGGATATGTCTCCTTTGAAAGATACATGTGTGACAAATATCTTCTTTTAATCTAAGGCTTATATTTCACTTTCTTAACTTTTAAAATTGTATTTATTTTACAAGTTTTTTAAAATCGGTTTTAATGTAGTCTGTATGTTATTTCTTATAGCTTATTTATACATGAAATACTGCCATAGAAAATTTAGGAGGAATACTTGAGCATGTAAATATTCAAGTAACTATACATTTTTTGTCTGTTCTAGTGGTCCCAGAGAGCTAAATTCCTGAGACATGTTACTAATAGTGAAGGGTCTAATTATAAGGAAGCTCTGTCTGGTATTGCTATCCCGTTTCGATTATAAATAGTAACAAAGCAGGCTTTATTCACTAAGAACATATTGATCAGTGTCCAGTCTGATAAATGTCAGCATATTGGGAGAGTGAATGGAAGAGCTTGGTGTTTTTTGAAAGATTTCTGGTTTTATACTACCTAGTCATTTTACACATTCATACATTACTATTATGTATCTAAGTGTTAGAGTTATAAAATAATGTTTCATTCTAGAAATAATTGTCACCATAAGTATATATAAAGCCATATCAAATACCATCTACCTATATCAGATTTTCTAAGGACAGCATTTTTAGAAGTAAAATTAATGAATAAAGTATTGTATTTTTGTTGTTCAGTTCAGTTCAGTTGCTCAGTCGTGTCTGACTCTTTGTGACCCCATGGACTGCAGCACGCCAGGCCTCCCTGTCTATCACCAACTCCTGGAGCCTACCCAAACTCATGTCCATTGAATCGGTGGTGCCATCCAACCATCTCATCCTTTGTCGTCCCCTGCTCATCCTGCCTTCAATCTTTCCCAGCATCAGGGTCTTTTCAAATGAGTCAGCTCTTTGTATCAGGTGGCCAGAGTATTGGAGTTTCAGCTTCAACATCAGTCCTTCCAATGAACACTCAGGACTGATTTCCTTTAGGATGGACTGTTGTTATTGATTTGCAAAGTCATGTCCGACTCTTTGCAACCCCATGGACTGTAGCACTCCAGGATTCCCTGACCTTCACTATCTCCCGGAGTTTGCTCAAATTCATGTCCATTGAATCAGTGATGCTATTTAACCATCTCATCCTCTGCCACCCACTTCTTTTGCCTTCAATATTTCCTAGCATCAGGGTCTTTTGCAATAAGTTGGCTCTTCACATTATATGGCCAGAATTTTGGAGTTTCCATTTCAGCATCAGTCATTCCAATGAATATTCAGGGTTGATTTCCTTTAGGATTGACTGGTTTGATCTTGCAGTCCTTGAGGAAAGTATATATATGTGTGTGTGTGTGTGTGTGCATGTGTGTGTAACACAGTGGTAAAGAATCTCCCTATCAAGGCAGGAGATGAGGGTTCAATCCCTGGGTCTGGAAGATCCCTGGAGTAGGAAATGGCAACTCATTCCAGTACTCTTGCCTGGACAATTCCAATGGTAGAAGAGCCTGGCAGGCTACAGTCCATGGCATCACAGAGAGTTGGACACAACTTAGTGATTTATTATATATATATTTTATATATATATTATATATATGTGTGTATATTTATATATATAGTGTATTTATATTATATATATATATTCAGTTTTGTCAATACAGTCAGGTAACTCATTTCCACCTACAACATATGAGAGGAACTTCTTTTAAAGACGCCAGGAGCATCATTTGCCATGGGTGACTTTTACAAATATGATGGCCAGATTGTTTCTAGTCTACTGGATAATTAATCAAATTACTTCTAAAATATAATTTTAGAAAATATTTTCACATGTGGAAAAGTATTCTTTTTAGTTATATTCAGTTCAGTTCTGATCAGTTCAGTCACTCAGTCATGGCCGACTCTTTGCGACCCCATGAACTGCAGCACACCAGGCCTCCCTGTCCATCACCAACACCTGGAGCCTGCCAAAACTCATGTCCATTGAGTTGGTGATGCCATCCAACCATCTCATCCTCTGTCATCCTCTTCTCTTCCTGCCTTCAATCTTTCCCAGCACCAGGGTCTTTTCAAATGAGTCAGCTCTTTGCATCAAGTGGCCAAAGTATTGGAGTTTCAGCATCAACATCAGTCCTTCCAATGAACACCCAAGACTGATCTCCTTTAGGATGGACTGGTTGGATCTCCTTGCAGTCCAAAGGACTCTCAAGAGTCTTCTCCAACAACACAGTTCAAAAGCATCAATTCTTCGGTGCTCAGCTTTCTTTACAGTCCAACTCTCACATCCATACATGACTACTGGCAAAACCATAGTCTTGACCAGATGGACCTTTGTTGGCAAAGTAATGTCTCTGCTTTTTCATTTTTTAAAAAATTTTATTTTATTTTTAAACTTTACATAATTGTATTAGTTTTGCCAAATATCAAAATGAATCCACCACAGGTATACATGTGTTCCCCATCCTGAACCCTCCTCCCTCCTCCCTCCCCATACCATCCCTCTGGGTCGTCCCAGTGCACTAGCCCCAAGCATCCAGTATCGTGCATTGAACCTGGACTGGCAACTCGTTTCTTACATGATATTTTACATGTTTCAATGTCATTCTCCCAAATCTTCCCACCCTCTCCCTCTCCCACAGAGTCCATAAGACTGTTCTATACATCAGTGTCTCTTTTGCTGTCTCGTACACCGGGTTATTGTTACCATCTTTCTAAATTCCATATATATGCGTTAGTATACTATATTTATGTTTTTCCTTCTGGCTTACTTCACTCTGTATAATAGGCTCCAGTTTCATCCACCTCATTAGAACTGATTCAAATGTATTCTTTTTAATGGCTGAGAAATACTCCATTGTGTATATGTACCACAGCTTTCTTATCCATTCATCTGCTGATGGGCATCTAGGTTGCTTCCATGTCCTGGCTATTATAAACAGTGCTGCGATGAACATTGGGGTACACGTGTCTCTTTCCCTTCTGGTTTCCTCAGTGTGTATGCCCAGCAGTGGGATTGCTGGATCATAAGGCAGTTCTATTTCCAGTTTTTTAAGGAATCTCCACACTGTTCTCCATAGTGGCTGTACTAGTTTACATTCCCACCAACAGTGTAAGAGGGTTCCCTTTTCTCCACACCCTCTCCAGCATTTATTATTTGTAGACTTTTGGATGGCAGCCATTCTCACTGGTGTGAAATGGTACCTCATAGTGGTCTTGATTTGCATTTCTCTGATAATGAGTGCTGTCTAGGTTGGTCATAACTTTCTTTCCAAGGAGTAAGCGTCTTTTAATTTCTTGGCGGCAATCACCATCTGCAGGAATTTTGGAGCCCATAAAAATAGTCAGCCACTGTTTTCACTGTTTCCCCATCTATTTGCCATGGAGTGCTGGGACCGGATGCCATAATCTTAGTTTTCTGAATATTGAGCTTTAAGCCAACTTTTCACTCTCCGTTTTCACTTACATCAAGAGGCTCTTTAGTTCTTTTTCACTTTTTGCCATAAGGGTGGTGTCATCTGCATATCTGAGGTTATTGAGATTTCTCCTGGCAATCTTGATTCCAGCTCGTGCTTCCTCCAGCCCAGCGTTTCTCATGATGTACTCTGCATATAAGTTAAATAAACTGGGTGACAATATACAGCCTTGATGTACTCCTTTTCCTATGCACATATAAAGGTACAGAGATGAGATAGAGAACAATAGAAACTCTAAATTTCACCAGAGTCCTACATTTGGAAAGTTAATAGTCCCAAACAGTAGTTTTCACAAGTTAAAAATTGATAACAATTACTATTTTTTTTTTCACTGCTCATTTTACTAGAAAACGAAGACCATGAAAAGCTTGGTGGGAGTGGCTTTCTGTATTTTTTAAACAAAAACCTATGTCTCACTTTTGTATATGAAGTCTAGTCACAGAAAATTTATCTGTAAATTGAAACCTATGAATTTTAACCTATAATCATTCAATGGTTATAGCAGTCTCTGTTGCTAAAAATGTCTTTTTACTTTTAAATAATGGAAATTAATTTACTTTGGTTTTATTACATTTCTGAGTTAATTCTGTAGGAGTTTTGATACCCCAGGAATTGGCAGACTAACATCCAGTCAGCTGCTCTCCTTTGGTCCACATGGCTGCCTGGCTATACTCAAAATAATAATAATAATAATAATAATAAGGTTAACTTTCTTTTCTTCCTATAAAGTGAATGAGAATTGAATTCCTGCAGAGAACACTGCTTCACTTATTGGTAGTCTTGAGCTTTTCATTCCCAGGAAGGATAATAAAAATGTTTTAGGTGCAAATGTCATTTGCTTGACATTTTTAACTAATTTTCACTAACTTAATACTAATTCAGTTGGACTGGTGAACAGGGATTAATTAGCAGGGCATAACTTAATTGCAACAAAGGGAGCAGGAATTTTGAAGAATGTGAACAATGACTTCAATGCCTATCAAAATGTCATCAATGTATTTATTCCATTGTTTTAAAAAAGAAAACTGGGAGATCATTTTCAGTAATCAACTATGATTAAAAAACTAGCACTATATTATTCCTGACATAAGATTTTATAGATAAACAGTAAAATATTTTAAAGAAGTAAGAGATGTCAGGAGGGAGCTTGTTTAGTTCACTACCTTCAGGCACTTAAAATACAATTGTACTTATTATCCCCATTTTCACATTAAAGATTTGTTGAAAATGAATTATAAGTGGTCTGTCTATGATCACTGAATTCAGGAGCAGTGGTAGGAGATACCTCCACTAAAACTAAAGCTCTCCAGCCCCTGTCTCATTACACTATACAGTTCTTTTGTTTCAGATGAAATTGCCATTTGTTTCTTTTTCAAATGCAAGCAGGAGATTTTAGAGACAGATTCTAAAATTGTGTAAGATACTCTCATATACTACCAATTAAGTGTAATTTGGTACAAATTTTCTGGGAAACAATTTGGCAAGAGCCTTAAAAATGTTTTTATACTTTACTCAGTAATTTTACTTCTAAAATTGCTATCCTTAAGACATTCTGATATAAAGTGTTGATGGCTAGAAAAAAAAAAGGTACAGGGTATTTGTTATGACTTGATTTATGAAAGGGAAAACTGAAAATCTCAATATCCTATTATAATACAATGGTTAAGTGAATTGTGTTATAATTATATTAGGAATTATTTTGCAGTGATTCAAATTATGTTTTTGAATAAGTATTGCATGGCATGGGAAATAATTATAACATGACATTGAGTGATTATAGCCTGAAATAAAACTTTAGAGACTCAAGTTTTATAAAAATACTTTACATGAGTATATGTGTACTCTGTTGTGTCCAACTCTTTGTGACCGCATAGACTGCAGCCCACCAGGCTTGTTTGTCCATGGGATTCTCCAGGCAAGAATATTGGAGTGGGTTGCCATGTCTTCTTCCAGGGCATCTTCTAGCCCAGGGATGGAATATCTCCTACACTGGCAGGTGAATTCTTTGCAACTAATTCCACATGGATCTCCTGTGTTGCAGGCAGATTCTTTACCATCTGAGCCACCATGGAAGCCCCTGTATGTGTATAAATATGTATAAATAATGAAAAAATTCTGTGTTCTTCTTTACAGTTTTTTGACTTACCATGTTTTGTTTAATGATGAGAATTAAAACACATTTTAAAGTATAGTCAATCTCAATAGATGCAGAGAAAGCCTTTGACAAAATTCAACATCCATTTATGATAAGAACTCTCCAGAAAGCAGGAATAGAAGGAACATACCTCAACATAATAAAAGCTATATATGACAAACCCACAGCAAACATTATCCTCAATGGTGAAAAATTGAAAGCATTTCCTCTAAAGTCAGGAACAAGACAAGGGTGCCCACTTTCACCATTACTATTCAACATAATTTTGGAAGTTTTGGCCACAGCAATCAGAGCAGAAAAAGAAATAAAAGGAATCCAAATTGGAAAAGAAGAAGTAAAACTCTCACTGTTTGCAGATGACATGATCCTTTACATAGAAAACCCTAAAGACTCCACCAGAAAATTACTAGAACTAATCAATGATTATAGTAAAGTTGCAGGATATAAAATCAACACACAGAAATCCCTTGCATTCCTATACACTAATAATGAGAAAACTGAAAGAGAAATTAAGGAAACAATTCCATTCACCATTGCAACGGAAAGAATAAAATACTTAGGAATTTATCTACCTAAAGAAACTAAAGACCTATATATAGAAAACTATAAGACACTGGTGAAAGAAATCAAAGAGGACACTAATAGATGGAGAAATATACCATGTTCATGGATTGGAAGAATCAATATAGTGAAAATGAGTATACTACCCAAAGCAATTTATAGATTCAATGCAATCCCTATCAAGCTACCAACGGTATTCTTCACAGAGCTAGAACAAATAATTTCACAATTTGTATGGAAATACAAAAAACCTCGAATAGCCAAAGCTATCTTGAGAAAGAAGAATGGAACTGGAGGAATCAACCTACCTGACTTCAGACTCTACTACAAAGCCACAGTTATCAAGACAGTATGGTACTGGCACAAAGACAGAAATATAGATCAATGGAACAAAAAGAAAGCCCAGAGATAAATCCACGCACATATGGACACCTTATCTTTGACAAAGGAGGCAAGAATATACAACGGATTAAAGACAATCTCTTTAACAAGTGGTGCTGGGAAAACTGGTCAACCACTTGTAAAAGAATGAAACTAGAACACTTTCTAACACCTTACACAAAAATAAACTCAAAATGGATTAAAGATCTAAACGTAAGACCAGAAACTATAAAACTCCTAGAGGAGAACATAGGCAAAACACTCTCCGACATACATCACAGCAGGATCCTCTATGACCCACCTCCCAGAATATTGGAAATAAAATCAAAAATAAACAAATGGGACATAATTAAACTTAAAAGCTTCTGCACAACAAAGGAAACTATTAGCAAGGTGAAAAGGCAGCCTTCAGAATGGGAGAAAATAATAGCAAATGAAGCAACTGACAAACAACTAATCTCAAAAATATACAAGCAACTCCTACAGCTCAACTCCAGAAAAATAAATGACCCAATCAAAAAATGGGCCAAAGAACTAAATAGACATTTCTCCAAAGAAGACATACAGATGGCTAACAAACACATGAAAAGATGCTCAACATCACTCATTATCAGAGAAATGCAAATCAAAACCACTATGAGGTACCATTTCACGCCAGTCAGAATGGCTGCCATCCAAAAGTCTACAAGCAATAAATGCTGGAGAGGGTGTGGAGAAAAGGGAACTCTCTTACACTGTCGGTGGGAATGTAAACTAGCACAGCCACTATGGAGAACAGTGTGGAGATTCCTTAAAAAACTGGAAATAGAACTGCCTTATGATCCAGCAATCCCACTGCTGGGCATACACACTGAGGAAACCAGAAGGGAAAGAGACACGTGTACCCCAATGTTCATTGCAGCACTGTTTATAATAGCCAGGACATGGAAGCAACCTAGATGCCCATCAGCAGATGAATGGATAAGAAAGCAGTGGTACATATACACAATGGAGTATTACTCAGCCATTAAAAAGAATACATTTGAATCAGTTCTAATGAGATGGATAAAACTGGAACCTATTATACAGAGTGAAGTAAGCCAGAAAGAAAAACACCAATACAGTATACTAACACATATATATGGAATTTAGAAAGATGGTAACAATAACCCTGTGTACGAGACAGCAAAAGAGACACCGATGTATAGATCAGTCTTATGGACTCTGTGGGAGAGGGAGAGGGTGGGGAGATTTGGGAGAATAGCATTGAAACATGTATAATATCATGTATGAAACGAGTCGCCAGTCCAGGTTTGATGCACGGTACTGGATGCTTGGGGCTGGTGCACTGGGACGACCCAGAGGGAGGGTAGGGGAGGGAGGAGGGAGGAGGGTTCAGGATGGGGAACGCGGGTATACCTGTGGCAGATTCATTTCGATATTTGGCAAAACTAATACAATATTGTAAAGTTTAAAAATAAAATAAAAGTTAAAAAAATTTATTAAAATATTTTAAAATATTATTAAAAATAAAATATTATAATTAAAATTAAAATATTATTTAAAAATTATTAAAAATAATAATAAATATGAAAATATAAAACTTGAACAAAAAAAATAAAAAAAATAAAAATAAATAAAGTATAGTCAAAGAATGAATTAGAGAGAATCAACCATTTTCCTTTGACTCTAGTCAATCATTTCCTCAGAGATTCTTGATTTAACTTCTTGGTTTCTAGTGAAAATATTTAGGTCTCTCTTCTTCTAAGCTTCTTCTAAACACTAATACCATATAAAGGATGAAATTGTTGGGGGAGGAGACCTACCTTAATGACATTTATCAAATTTTCTCTTTATGATATAATCTGGGCCTCCTGGTGACTCAGATGGTAAAGAATCTGCCAGAAAGCAGGAGATTGGATTCAGTACTTGGGTCAGGAAGATCCTCTGGAGAAGAAAATAACTACCAACGCCAGTATTCTTACCTGGAGAATTCCATGGATAGAGAAGACTAGTGGGCTACAGTTCATGGGGTTGCAGAGTCAGGGACACAACTGAGCGACTAACACTTTCACTTTCATACTAATATCTAGTTCAGATTCTTTCAATATATATGCTAAAACTTATATATGGAATAAGATGCCTTCCCTTTGGCAAATGGTAATGAAATAAACTAATAATTTTTCAGTGAATCCTCATGTCTTTACCAACACATTTTGTATGCAATACAAATGGAGCTAAAATAAAATGTTTAGTTAGAAATGGAAACAAATTTGCAAAGAAATCAAGGCTGTTCAGTGATGGTGGTGGTGGCATTACCAATTTCCTAATAAATTAGTTTGATTAATTGGACTTTGATTTTTAGAAATCAGCAGTTATACTTTTGTAATACACTAAGAACCAGGGAACATCAGAAAGTGCCAGATGTTATATTTTAATACTGGTTGAGCTTTGCTTGGGAGCATTGGCTTAAGAGCTGGAACTCAAGAGTTTAAGGCTTTGCTAATTTATTGAGAGGCCTTGAGCACATCAGGCACCCTTCTGTAAAATGGATCACTGGACTAGGAACAGTGATTTTTCAAACTGTTCCTGACTGGAAGCTCCAGGGAGATAGGCACCATGAGAGTTTTATCTCACAGATCTGGGGGGCCTATATAATAGCCTGCATGTGGCTAGTACATAACCAGAGCTTAGTGCTGTGAGTTAAATGAATGAATGTGTCCTCTGGAGCCCTGCCTGGAGTCAGCTTTTCTATCAGATTTTCAGCCAGCATAATGCTACATGTATCTGCTTTATATATCAGGTAGATGTAAGGTAAGATTACATTAAAAATATAAAGGATAATTCTACTGCTGTAAATAAAAGTTTAAAAGCTTTAGGATAAAGTCTTTTCAATTCTGTGATAATTTAATGTTACTATTGTGCTATTATTTAAAAATGCAGATCATAACACCTGTGACTCTCATTTTCCCCTTCTATACAATTTAAAAATCTGTGATAGAGCTGTGTGTAAATTGTATTTGTGAAACAGCAAGGGATGATATGTGTTTTGATGGATGGATTGGAGGTGACAAGGCAGAGAAGGAGATGATGGGGTATGCCAGTCAAAGGAACAGCTTGTACAAAGGCAAACAACCACAAGTGAGCATGGCAACTTTGAAAATGAAAGTGAAAGTCACTCAGTCATGTCTGACTCTGTGACCCCATGGACTGTACAGTTCATAGAATTCTCCAGGCCAGAATACTGGAGGGGGTAGCAGCCGGGGCTGCAGGGGATCTTCCCAACCCAGGGATTGAACCCAGGTCTCCTGCATTGTAGGATGATTCTTTACCAGCTGAGCCACAAGGCAAGCCCAACTTTAGACAGGCAAGAAGTATGTGACTTGGGTGCAAGGTCGAAAGAAGATAGTAAGAAATGTGGCTGGAAGAGGCTCCCAGTATAAAAACCTTGTATGCTTGCTTAGGACTTGAGCTGTATCTGGTGGGGAAGCAAGTCTAGACTTTTAAGAAAGTGAGATATTTGTGTTTTACTATGAGTAAAACACATATGAGTCTCAGTGTTGAGATTAGCTCTTTGGAGTCTGAGGGTTATCTGTTAAGATACCTATTGATCTTGGGTTTAATGAAACTGGTATCATAAATACTCAAAAATGTTATCTTTTCTCAGAAAATGGCATACTTTCTCTTTTTTCACACTGGGTTTACAGAATTCTAAAAATGATTCCTTATATATATGATTCCTAATATGTCAATCCTAAAGTAAACAAGTCCTAAATATTCATTGGAAAGACTGATGATGAAGCTGAAGCTCCAGTACTTTGGCCACCTGATGCAAAGAAATGACTCATTTAAAAAGATCCTGATGCTGGGAAAGATTGAAGGCAGGAGGAGAGGGTACAACAGAGGATGAGATGGTTGGATGGCATCACCAAGTCTATGGACATGAGTTTGAGCAAGCTCTGGGAGATGGTGATGGACAGGGAAACCTGACATGCTGCAATCCAAGGGGATGCAAAGAGTTGGACGTGACTGAACTGAACTCAACTTGCAGAATTCTAAAAATGATCCCGTGTATATAGTCAGAGCTCTTCCAAAGACAAAGCATACTGTCTTGATTAAGAATACACTTTGATTTATTCTACCTGGACATGAAGACAGAGAAGAAAATGGCAACCCACTCCAGTATTCTTGCCTAGAGAATCCTGTGGACAGAGGAGCCTGGTGGGCTGCAGTCTATGGGGTTGCACAGAGTCAGACATGAGTGAATTGACTTAGCAGCAGCAACAGCAGCAGGACATGAAGAAGGGATAAAAAAATCAACCCTGAAGTCAAATAAAAGAAGTTACTATTAATTACATATAGTCTACTGAAATGTAACTTCATTTGTTTATGACTATAAGAGTACATCATGTGACATGCCAGGCTGGATGAAGCAAAAGCTAGAATCAAGATTGCCAGGAGAAATATCAATAACCTCAGATATGCAGATGACACCACCCTTATGGAAAAAAGTGAAGAGGAACAAAAAAGCTTCTTGAAAATGAAAGAGGAGAGTGAAAAAGCTGGCTTAAAACTCAACTTTCAAAAACTAAAATCATGGCATCCAGTCCCATCAGTTCAGCTCAGTCACTCAGTCATGTCCAACTCTATGCAACCCCATGGACTGCAGCATGCCAGGCTTCCCTGTCCATCACCAACTCCTGGAGCTTACTCAAACTCATGTCCATTGAGTCAGTGGTACCATCCAACCATCTCATCCTCTGTTGTCCTCTGCTCCTCCTGCCTTCAATCTTTCCCAGCATCAGGGTCTTTTCCAATGAATCAGTTCTTCGCATCAGGTGGCCAAAGTACTGGAGTTTCAGCTTCAGCATCAGTCCTTCCAGCGAGTAGTCAGGACTGATTTCCTTTATGATGGACTGGTTGGATCTCCTTTCTGTCCCAGGGACTCTAAAGAGTCTTCTCCAACAACACAGTTCAAAAGTATAAATTCTTCTGCGTTCAGCTTTCTTTGTAGTCCAACTCACATCCATACATGACTACTGGAAAAACCATAGCTTTGACCAGATGGACCTTTGTTGGCAAAGTAATGTCTCTGCTTTTTAATATGTTGTCTAGGTTGGTTATAACTTTTCTTCCAAAGAGCAAGCATCTTTTAATTTTATGGCTGCAGTCACTATCTGCAGTGATTTTGGAGCCCCAAAATACAAAGTCTGTCACTGTTTCCTTTGTTTCTCCATCTATTTGCTATGAACTGTTGGGACCCAATGCCATAATCTTAGTTTTCTGAATTTTGAGTTTTAAGCCAACTTTTTTTACTCTGCTCTTTCAGTTTCATCAAATACTCTTTAGTTCTTCACTTTCTACTGTAAGTGTGGTGTCATCTGCCTGTATGAGGTTATTGATATTTCTCCCAGCAATCTTGATTCTAGTTTATGCTTCATCCAGTCCAGCATTCTTCATGATGTACTCTGCATATAAGTTAAATAAGCAGGGTGACATATACAGCCTTGACATACTCCTTTCCTGATTTGGAACCAGTCTGTTGCTTCATGTCTGGTTCTAACAGTTGCTTCTTGACCTACATATAGATTCTCAGGAGGCAGGTCAGGTGGTCTGGTATTCCGATCTCTTTAAGAATTTTCCACAGTTTGTTGTGATCCAGTCCCATCACTTCATGGCAAATAGATGAGAAAACAATGGAAACAGTGACAGATTTTATTTTTGAGGGCTCCAAAATCACTGCAGATGTTGACTGCAGCCATGATTTAAAAGACACTTGCTCCTTAGAAGAAAAGCTATGACCAACCTAGACAGCATATTAAAAAGCATAGACATTATTTTATCATCAAAGGTCTGTATAGTCAAAGCTATGGTTTTTCCAGTAGTAATGTGTGGATATGAGAGTTGAACCTCTCACATAAAGAAAGCTGAGCACCGAAAAATTGATGCTTCTGAAATGTGGTGTTGGAGAAGTCTCTTGAGAGTCCTTTGGGCTGCAAGGAGATCCAACCAGTCAATCGTAAAGGAATTCAGTCCTGAATATTCATTGGAAGGACTGATGATGAAGCTGAAGCTCCAATACTTTGGCCACCTGATGCAAAGAACTGGCTCCATAGAAAAGACTCTGATGCTGGGAAAGATTGAAGGCAGGATGAGAAGGGGACTACAGAGGATAAGATGGTTGGATGACATCACTGACTTGATGGACGTGTGTTTGAGCAAACTCTGGGAGTTGGTGATGGACAGGGAAGCCAATGTGCTGCATTCCATGGGGTCACAGATTTGGACACGACTGAGTGACTGAAGTGAACTGATAAGATACTCAGTTGGGAGCTATCTGCCAAGAGATTGGATATGACATTCAAAGCAGAGTACATTGAAATTGGGAATAATGGACCAGGTGTGACAGTTATCTTGAAAGTTTTATTTTATAACTTAAAACTAAATTTTGCCTTATATAAGATACTTATTGGGCTTTCCAGTTGGCAATAGTGGTAAAGAACCTGCCTGCCAATGCAGGAGACATAAGAAAAGCATTTTGATCCCTGAATCAGGAAGATCCCTGGAGGTGGGCATGACAACCCACTCCAGTATTCTTGCATGGAGAATCCCATGGATAGAGGAGCCTGGTGGGCTACTGTCTGTAGAGTCACAAAGAATTGGGCACCACTGCAGTGACTTAGCGCACACGCATTCAGGCAAGGCATTTATGAGCTTCCCGGGTGGTGCAGTTGTAAAGAATCTGCTCGCTACTGCAGGAGACACAAGAGATGAGCGTTCAATCCCTATGTCAGAAAGGTCCCCTAGAGGAGGAAATGGCAACCCCTCCAGTATTCTTGCCTGGAAAATTCCATGGATAGAGGAGCCTGGTGGGCTACAGTCCATGGGATCACAGAGAGTTGGACACGACTGAACACAAACATCAGCACAAAGATACTTATTAGGGCTTTCATTTACAGAAGAAAATAAGATTATGCTCATATCTCCATGACAGACACACCGTGATAGAGCACATGCTATATATAAGGGATTGGGTGGAGCTTGTCAGTAGGTATGACTTTGGTCTATTTAACACTTAGTTTTAATTTGTCACTTTATGACATTTGGACTTTAGTATATATTGTGAATCAGAATAATAAAAATAGTCAATGTCTTAAGGAAAGTGAAGAAAAGAATGATGCACTTAAAATGTAATAAAAGTCCTCTTTTGGTACACTACTAAACAGAGAATATTGCTAAAACTGGGAGATTTCATTCATTCAAGCATGAATCTTGAAAGAAATAATTAAAAGGATGTGAAATGACTGTTACCAAAATGAATCTAAAACAATGAAAATTCTGTAAGGCAACAAAAATAGAAATAGATTAATCTGTTTGACCATTAAGCTATTCAGTGTAATATTTATACATGTATGTATATATTTTAAAATTACTTTTATGGTTTTTGCTCCCCTAGCACCAATTCTATTTTCAACTTGAGGGAAATATTAACATTAGCTAAAACTTGAAATCTATTCAGGCTCATGCAGAAATACCTTCTTAGTTCTGCCTAGAACTTCATCAAATAGTCAAGAAACAGAATTCAGGCAGGAGTGGAGAATGAAAAAAAAAGCAAATGGCTTTTAAAGAGAGCTAAAAAAAGCATTACATTTTTTTTTTTGAATACTCAAATGTTTGGTAGGGAAAATAAAGCCTAGCCTTTCTTTAACATTTACCATGTGCAAGACTAAACTGGGCTAAACTGAAATCCCCATTTAATTCCTACAATGAACCTATGAAATAAACACTGTTATCCTATTTCACAGATGAGATTCAGAGTGATAAATAAGTTGCCTTAGGTTACAAAGGTAAGTGGTAGATCTGTTCCCAGACCTAGGACCTCCTGAGGCTGATCTTTCATGATACCTCCAGGCACTCTTCCATGTCACCATGGCCATTCCCCTATCATACTTTTCTCACCGTATTATAATTGTCTTTTTACCTCCTGTCTCCCCCTACTTCATCGTTAGCTCCACCAAAGCAAAGACAGCATATTACCCTTCTAGTTCCAGGAATTTAATGCAGTGACATGCCTCACAGTAGAAGCTCAGTAAGTGCCCATTGAAAGACTAATATTTTCAGGAGTCACTGAAAGTTAATATAGTAAAGAAAACATTGTATTGTTATGGAAACTAACTGATCTGGAAAGTGCCAATTGCTTCTATAGTTCTGTTAGATGTTCCTTTTTTCAAAGATGAACTCTTTCAGAAAGATAGGAGAGCTGATCACTATTGCATATAGGAATTCAGAAGAGTAAGAAAAAATCTGCAAAGATCCTGAAGTGATGTGACATGATATCACAGTATTAGGAAAGGTTAAGGGGATGGATATTGAAAGCACAATTTAATTAAGGGTTTTTACATTTACGACGGCTCATCTTCTACACACAGACGCAACCTGCTTTTCATGGATAGTGAGCTCCAAGTGAAAGGAATATTCCAGGCCTTAGGTCATTTTTTAAAGGTTAAAATGCAATTAGCATAGGAAAGAAAACTATTTTATATGAAAACCTTATTTGGTATAATTTAATGAGGACAAATCAACTTAGACTTCAGCTCAAGGGATTCAAAGTCTATCAGAGAAAAACATTTCTGATTATAAGGAAGAGTTTACCAAGGGAGTTGGGAGGGGATTCTGAGTTTGCACATGCACCTTTCACAGGGACTGTCCTGACTTCTATAATCATGTCTTGCTCGATGATGCTCTGATGATAATGTGATTATATGTCCATTTTAATCTGGGTCTTTAATTGCCTTGTCTGAAAGCTACAGGGAATAAAATTTCTATACCTCTGTCTCTTTAAGCATGTTTCTGCCATTTGTCCCCTTTCTAAATGGTGCTTGGAGCTTGAATTCTGCTGTTGCTCTCAGCAGTCTTTAGGAGTCAAAGACCTGAACGAGCAAGGGCTACCATGCAGCCTGCAGTGCCCACCTCTGCCAGCATGGACATTGCCAGTTTTTTAAGCCTTACAGAAGGCTGGTGAATACGCTTTTGCTCCCTGCACATAAATTTATTAGTAAAATAAAAATATTTCAGAGTGAAGAAAACATATGGAGAGTGGAGTTGTTATCAGCCATGTCAAGTTGCATGACACATGCGATGATGCTTTTGTTGATTTTGTTGTCTTGCAATTGGTTAATATGAATCCACTTCCAATATGTAGTAAGGTCTGTTATCCTGAATTTTGAAGTAGTTATGAAAATAATTATAAAGTAGCAACTAGACTGAAATGAAAGTTAATGAACTATTTTATTTATTTGATGACATTGTAATACATTGTTTTCTGAGACTGTTCCCGGCTGTCTTGAGACTGTCTTCGATCCATGATGAGATCCGTACCCACTCAGAGAGTCACTACATGGTGCTGTGTTGTAATAGCCCATATGCTCATCAGCCCATCTCACTGGATTATTAGATCTTTCGGAGCAGACCTGTGTCTTGTTACTTTTTTCCTCAATACAGCATTTTGCAGACTGTGCCGTAGTCAATAAGTATTTGTCAGATTCCTTTTTGTTGGAAATAGTCTTTCTCTCTTTTTTCTTACTTATTCATCTCTCACTTTCTTCAGGTCCTCTCCATCTGTCCCAAGGACATGAGAGCTGATATCTGTGTTCATCTAAACCGGAAGGTTTTTAATGAACATCCTGCTTTTCGATTGGCCAGCGATGGGTGTCTGCGAGCCTTGGCAGTAGAATTCCAAACTATTCACTGTGCTCCTGGGGACCTCATTTACCATGCTGGAGAAAGTGTGGATGCCCTCTGCTTTGTGGTGTCAGGATCCTTGGAAGTCATCCAGGATGATGAGGTGGTGGCTATTTTAGGTACTGTGAACTTTCCTAATGTAGTAGCAAACGTGTAACAGTTTTAGAGGTTTTTACTTCTCAGGTTTCTTAAGAGAAATTTCCTTTGCTGGGTGACTTTGGAAATTGGGTCACTAATGAGATGATGAATCTCAGTGAAAACTAGTAATGCCATTTCAGCAAGGAACATTAGTATTGGTCATAGCTTAATGGGCTGCACTGGGTTTGATTAAACTTTCTTTGGCAACAATACGACAGTGCCTTTTAAACGAGAGGTGATCACAGCCTAGGGTGACTGAACTTCCATGTTGGTAAGTGTGAAAATGGCTTGTGAAATGATTGTTAGGTTAGTAACCTACAGTATTTGTCTCAGAGGGACAACAGAACCTTTGCAGATCAACACTTCCCTTTAGAGATGTATAAACTGAGGCTTTATACATTCAACAACAGCCAACCAGTTCAGTGGCTGGTTCAGCTAGCTACCTGAGAATTAGTACTTGAGTACAGATCATCTTTCCCCAGATCTTTCTGCTTGCTTGCAATGGACCTAAGTAATGAGCAGAAAGTAATGAGGAGATATTTGAATTTGACCTGTTATATTGAAATGATCACAATGCAAGTAAACTTAGGTTTTTAAAGCTGGTTCTACCCATCTATATTTATGAGTGAGAAAAATTATTCAGCTAGTAATAAATTTGTTCTAAAATTCAGAGACCTGATATAGTTGTGCTAATGAAAAAAGGCAGTGACAGTACATGTGAGTGAAAAATTTTTTTAAAAAATTGCATGTTTGGGGACAGTGTAATCCATTTTATACTTTATCTTGGTAAAAATTGCTAAATGATATGTTAGATCATTTTCTGATCAAATATCTGCAGCATGAAGTCCACATAGATAAAAAAGGAAGCAATAATGAGGCCAGAGGAGAATAATTTCTTGTGTTTTTTCAAGTAAAATAAGTTAGAATTGTAGGATGTCAGCTCTCTTTTGATCACATTTTTCATGGCTTCTGTCTCATGAAAAATGAGCTCAATTTTTAAGCTATTGGATTTTTTAGCTACTGAGGTCAACCTACCATAACTTGAATGCTACTTATTCTTATAAGTAAAAGATTGACTGGTGTATTTTAGAAACTGCAAAAGCAAAATCCAGCCCCCAAATGAAGGATTGATTCAAAAAGCACAATTACCTGAAAAAGACAGAATCGAGAATTGAGAAACTATGACTCTTCCTAAGAAAATAGGTTCAGTAAATTTGTAAGGGTTACAAAAATTAGTTCAAGGATGCAAATGACTGAACACTATTGTTTGTAAAACTTTCTTTAACTGTTGAGAAATAATATTACATTTATGCGTAAATTTCTTTTAGAAGCTATTTTTATTTATTTTTTTGTTTGGTTGGAAAAATGCATGTAGCTCTTAGAATCAGCACTCTGGGTGTGTTTAATGTTGCTTAGTGTGTGTTCTGCTTTGTTTCCTGGAGCATAAAGGAGTTATGTAATACTTCATAAAAAGTGTACTTTTCACTAGAACAATCCTTTGTGGTAAAATGTAGCATATACACACTACAACAATTCTTGTTTGCTTAAAGAAGATGTTAAAACACAAGCCCAAAACAGGCGTATTTTTTCCTACATGTTCATGTCAATGGTGGGTGGTATAGCAGACATCAAATATAATAAAACGAGTACTGTTGTGATAAATTTCCTAGACTGTGCACTCATTGTCATTTGTTTTGCCCCATTTTCTTCATTGCAGCTTCACCTTGCTAGTTTCTTTTCTAAAAAGATGGATTGAGAAAGCCCTGAGTGCAGTGCCTCTGGGCTAGGTCTGCTAAGCTGGAATCATTTGCTCAGTGAAACAGACAAAATGCATTTTCTTTTCATTTTAAAATAAAATGGTAGCTAGTTTTGCCCAATGACACAGTAAAAATGAACACAGGGCCTCTGGGTATTGGTCCAGTCTCATTATATATCTGTCATATTTTATTTCTTTGAATGAATGCTTTTTGTTTATCCTCCTCAAAAATCTGAACATTTCAGAGACTTTTCATCTCTTGGTTTAATGAGTTAAATTACATGTATACCTCTCTGGCAATTTTTCTTCCCTTTATTCTGTGGGTCTCTAACAAAGATTAGCTCAGCCAAAAGGCGATCAAAAGTTTCTGTTTAAAAAAAAATTTTTGCACTGAAAGTGATCTTCCAAGAAAGAGATAAGTGCGGGGGCGGGGTGTGGGAAGGCATGACGCTGGAGAGGCTCACAGGGTCGCCTAGGTGCCCTGCTACTGCTAAGTCGCTTCAGTCGTGTCCGACTCTGTGCGACCCCATAGATGGCAGCCCACTAGGCTCCTCCGTTCCTGGGATTCTCCAGGCAA